>NW_028254228.1:0-82500 GCF_964263255.1 Lissotriton vulgaris | reverse complement strand
CTCTCCGCCATGATCTGCTTGGTGCTCCTGCTCATTTGCTCCCTGTACTCCATTTTCCATGTGCAAGATCCCTTTTCCCTTCCTCCAGCCCTGTTTGGTCCAATGATATTCCCCTGCACCCCCCTCGTGTCCTTTATGATCCATTATGCTTCTACTGTCCATCCTGTCTGTCTGCTATGGTCAGCTTGCTTGCTGCACTTGCCTCTTTCACCTCTGCTCTCTGCCATTGAGTGAATGGATCTCCCAGTGGTACATGGGTGAGTAACTGCATATCTGTAAGGCAGTATATATGAGTGCTGGAGCATATATGTGACTGTATGCTAGAGTGCCTGTATGGATGAGTGTGTGCTTGTATCAGTGATTGTATAAGAGAGTACATATGTGTTAGTATCTGTATGAATACATGAGGTGGTGTGTGTATAATTGTATAGGTGAGTAAATGGCAATGTGATTGACTCTTTGGGTGAGTGACTAGGTATGTGAGTAATTCTATGAGTGAGTGGTGGTGGGTGACTCTCTGTATGGGTGTATGAGTGCATATATCTGTGGCTCTATTGGTGATTGATTGTGATTGATTGTGTGTATGAGTGGCTATATGGGTAATTGAGTAGATGTGTGTGTAGGCCTATGAATCAGTGAGTGAGTTATTACTAACTGGTATTGGTGTGTTTTGAGAATGGTAATCTGAATTTTGCAGTGGCTGTATTAAAGGTTAAATTAGGGCCTGAGTAAGTGCATCAGAGATTGAGTGGATTATACAATCAGTGATGTCATTTGAGATGTTATCAGTGATGTCACTGACTATGTCATGAGTGATGTAATATGTGACGTCACCAGCACTGTATTGCGGGGGAGCAAGTTATAGTTAACTCGGCTAACTATAATAGCTGAATTTCTTGGGTTTTGTACAGCTAAAATGTCAGCCTACCTCTAACCTCTCTGGAACCTTCGTTTTTTTCTGTGAATTTCTAAGATTATTTAAATGCAAATTCCTAACTATAACGTCCCTGAAACTTGTGTTCTTTTTAGTGAATTTCTAAGGTTGTTTAAATGCTAAATTCTAACTGTAATGTCCCAGAAACTTTTTTTCTGTCAATATATATATATGTATATATATATATATATATATATATATATATATATATATATATATATATATATATACAAAAAATATTTTCTAAATATATTTAAATATTTCTTCTATAACATTATTTTTTATATATCTATCTAAAAATATATACATATTTAGATATATATATATATGTATCAACACGCTTTTTTTTAAATGGAGACGTGTACCAGACGCGGTTTTTCGTGTTTTGTATGTGAACCCATTTATATATTCAAAAGTGTAAAATATAGTGTGAATAGTTTTGGCCGGATTAACAAAAGTAATCTAAGACAAATGTCTAAATTCATGACTTTTGGTATTCACAGAAGGCACTTACGATTGTTGGTATTCACAGAAATCACTTATAACTCCTATATTTACCTCTGCACTCGGGTAGGAATTGCCACAAATTCCTCAATGATAAACACCTGTCCAAGTGCTAATCATCCCCCACCTGGGGCAGAGAAAATCAATTAAAATCAACAACAAGACCAGCAGCACAAATCACATAAAAGCAGCACATATTCAAAGAAAATGTTTGGCCACAGAGAGTTGTACCTACTGAGGAGAAAGAAAAATGTCACAGATGAGGGGACCCTCATGGGTATTGAGTTCAATGTGAGGCACCACAAACGGCTACATGGTCTCCCCCTTACTGCACCAGTGGCAAACAGAAGTTAGCTCCATGGCAGCATATAGCCACTGCTGTCACAGTATTGGGGGAGGATGTGCGCACACTCCATGACATCAAGAAGAAGTAGAAGGATGAAAACAGGCGGGTGAAGGAGAAGTACATCAGGATTGAATTGGCCAGACTACTCCCTGGCCCACAATCCCGAACCAGCATCCATTTCACCACACATGAGGAGGATGTCCTCACTACAATCCACCCCACATGCTCCATTGGCTTCCAGTTAGTGATGTCCACATCGTAGTACTATGTATATATGATGACAAGAAGAAGTATATAAAATGACTGGCTGTGTTGCACCCCCATTGTGACTAAGGAAGTTGTCCATGGTTTATATTAATATATATTCAGTCAGAGGCTCATTTGTTTCTCTCTGTATGTTGCACCACAAGTCCCAGAATCCTTTGTATTAGAAATGGCAAATCCCATTTCCACTATTGAAAACATGGGCCCAGTACTGCTGCATTATATACCTAACACTGTTAAGTAGTAATAAAAAAAAGTGGCCCTTCCACTTATTAAGATGTGGCCGGATCAGTCAAGAATGTCAGGGGGGGAGGGGGTGGTGCAGAGGAAAATCTACAGACAATGGAATAAGGGAGCTAAACAATAATCTTCCAAAAAAACCTCACCTTATAATTAATGCATCACCAAGCACAAGGTGAGAGAATCCTTATTCTAAGACATTTCTTTCCACTATTCTGTTATATATTTCCCAAACTGCCCTGCCATTCCACCCCCAATACCCCACTGCTCCTACCTGCAGCAGCCGTTGCAGTACTTCACAATACTGTTAGCATGCAATAGCTATGAGGATATGTCAGACAAGTTACACATGTATATTTTCGATTTGGTTACTTTCCTCTCTACCCACCTATTGACACATTCAGTCAGAGTACAGACGACCACGGTAGCCGAGGTCCCTATATCTTCTAGGAGAAAACAACATCATCCAGAGCAAGGCCTATCACCCTCACTAACTGCTAGGTCAAACTGGTCAGGAGATGGTCAAAATGCATAGATTGTCAGCAGACAACAGAGTGGCACATAGGGCCCGAATCTCAAATGAAACTAGACATAAAAACCTAACTTAAAAATATTTGAATACTTACAGGAATTTTACCTTTAGCAAAGGACATTTGTAAATAGCGAAAGACAAAAAGAAAATATATCTAGGCTCATCATACCTTTGTGATTTGTTAAGATTACATGTATTCCATGAACAGCTCCAGAGCTGTGAACTCAAGCCTAGAATTGAGTGCCACAACAAGTCAAAAACGAGTCTCCACTAGATTGTAAAACGTTTTTCGTAAACAAAATATAGAAATTTAATGTTGACAAATATAACAATGATGAAGTATAAGTGAGACTCAACTGTCAGGAGTATTGAGAATACGTCCAGTGTCCAAATCATAATGTCTTTTTCAATACATGAAATTGTCCAGTCAGCTTAGTTGGGTATATTTGTTAACATCAGATGGCATGTTTTTTGGCCATAAACAAATCGCAATAATGGACTTTAATTTAGGAATTGTTGTGTTGTCAATTTGATAGACTTTGTTTCTAAGCAGTGGGGCCATTATAAGTTGAATATAGGATCACCCATAATATTTAGTGTCACACACTTCAGCAACTGTACTGCCCACACCGCTTGTGCTCATTCTTTATGCCTGAAATTAAGTACATCACATGTGGCAGCTGAAATGTAAATTTACAAACACACTTATCATTGTAGGTCCAATGATGTCATCCCAGATTTTAGTACCCCCAGTGGCATCTGTACAAGGTTGGTCTTAACTTCTGGTCAGGGACCATACACTGGCAGGTGCGGGCCATGATGAGTAAACCCAAGAATAATGTACATGAATGCCTGAAATGTGCCTTTAGTCTCAACTGTATGTTGTATGTATTCTACATCACTTTTGTCCTGCACCACAACATGCCTACATATGGCATTTAACTAAATACCACGTCACACCATGGTGGTTAGTGAAAGTATGACACAAAATGTATGCCAAGTGGGTGCAGAATGTACATAAAATAGTATATAGTGCCATATGAAGTGGACTGGACACAACTGGATTGTAATTAAATGATATGAAACTCACTTTTAAAAATATCAATGGACAAATACCGTTGAAATTAGTGTGCATGAGGGTCACATTGATAACAGTTGGGTATTTTTGTGATAGATGTATGGGCTGCTAGGGTGAATCTTAAGGAAGGGATTTTTTCAAATCTCTTGGCTGAAAAGCACAGGTCAAATCCAGTGTAGGCGGCAACCATCAACGCTTCTCAACTATCCCACAGTGTGGGATCCTAGTCAAATTTTGCATTCTGCTTGCCTCATCTTCTGCTGTATTCACCTATAGATGTGAGTGTATAACATATGAGGTCAGGATGTCTGCTGTACAAGACATAATCCGTTGCCAGCTAAGTACTACCAGGATGTTCTAGTGGATTATAGGATGAGAGGACACTCAAAGGATGGACATAACACATTTTATATCTCTTAGTCCAAAATGAGCTTTGTGACTTCATGTGTAGGTAAGCACAAATGAGCCCCTAAAGTTATCTGAATATTGAACATCTCACATATGAACCTTGCAATGCAATGTTTGATATGATGTGCACATGTGAAACTGGTCAGATGGTCTAAATGGTGAAGGTGTAATCAATGTAATAAGGAGGAATACTGATTATTTATCCCCTTCCTTCAAACATCAGTAACCTTTGCCCCGGAACCCATTCGTTCATACTGGAAATTACATATAGGAAGTGGTAGACAGGAAATTCTTCATAAGAAGTTGTTGACATTTTGTGTTCATTCTGACGCATCCACCATCACAGACCAAGTCCTCTGCCATCCTGTTGTTCTTTGGCGGATAAACCTGAAATTACAGTTTAAGTGGAAATCTTAGACTCAATACAAATGAGATTTGGACTTGAACAAGGAAAAGGGGTACTGGCACAACTTCATACCCCAGGATAGTTTTCTCCTCTTTTGCATTATGGTACATGTAGTCCATATTTAGTACTCAACACCAGAGTTGTCTTTTGTGTTACATTAATTTTGGTGGAAGCAGTGCTGTGTATCCCAGACACATAATGCCAGATTCACCCAGAACATAATCACTCAAGTTGGGTGCCCATCATTTGTGGGGTAGCTAAATCTGTTGGAGCAAAAACTCTAACAATGCAAAAGTTAGGCCCTTTTGTAGTTCAAACACCCATTCTCAAAAGGTCTGGGAAGGTATCTTAGAACATATACATCTTATCCTCTGAGTCAATAGATTTCTTAGTGACATCCACTACACTGATTGCTGACATTGAAACATAACTTGATGCACAGTCAGTCTTTTGACGCCTGTCAACAGCTGTGGTTAGTGTGGTTTGCAAAGTAGTCTCAGGATGGAATTTCTAGACAGAGTCGTAATTATCCAACTTTCATCATTGACAACAGACTGCAAACAACATTGTGTCCATAACAGTACAGGTTGCTCATGTGAAAAAAGTGGCAACCAGCAGATCACAGACTTGCATACTCTGACCTCTGTTATGTGCAATGGCCTGGTTCCCCGGATCCAGATCTAGCCAAGATACAAGAGGTATGTGTAAGCCGTGACTTACAGCTATGTCGTACAAAACACAACAGGCTAATATGATCTTTCACTGGACTTCAGGGGAATACATCAGCATCCCCCCTGTTCGGTCAAGACATATAAATCGCGACTTCAACAGACCAAAAGTGTGCTCTATGATGGCTCGAATTAGTATGTGTGCCCTATTGTGCCTAAGCTGAGGTACAGTGGTTGGATGTCTGTAAGGTGTGAGGAGTTGTGGGGAGAAGGGAGAGGGCACACCCAGCATCGCCTGAGGAGGGAAGATAAGGCAATAGGTTACAAGTCCTTCTTAAATTTAAACAAAACATGAGCTATGCGTTGGTAAATGCAGTGCCTATTGAGACAGTGTATGTGGCTTGACGATTCTTATAGTAAAATGGTTGTTAATGTAAGGTGTCATTCATACATTTAATTTACACATATCCCTCATTTTTAGTGCATTTTAGCCACATGTTCTCCTGCAGCCATCCGCCGGGCAAGAGGTGACAAGCAGAATGTATGTAAAGCAACTTATATAGCGCACGTATCACCCGAAGGCATCAAGGCGCTTGCCTTGGGAACCCATCCTGGCTTTTACCCTGTGAGATAACCCCTACTGGGCATCCCCAAAGGTGAAAGCCAGGCATCCCGCAGCGGGTGGGCCGCCGTAGTGGAGATTAAGCAAGCTATTGGTTAGAACAGGCATCAAGGTGAGAATTATCGAGTCTGTGGACATTTTTGGGCTCAGGACCCTGCCGCGTCGGGAATTGAACCCTGGTCCCGGGCCAGGCCTCTGCATCAGGGTCTGCCGCTCTAATCAGTGAGCCACACTTCTCCACACTTCTCCACACTTCTCCACACAGAATACAAATCAGTCATGGGTACTGCCTGGAAATACTACATGCATCTCCCGCTGGTATCACGCTGGTATTTTTCAGAAAGACACACATTCACTGGATGGTGTCATCAGTGATGTCAGTGATGTCATGAGTGATGTCACTGACCATGTCATGAGTGATGTAATATGTGACGTCATCAGCAGTGCATTGCAGGCGCGCAAGTTATAGTGAGTCCAACTAACTATAACATGGGAATTTCAATGGTTTTATGTCAGTAAAATTTCCATCTAACTATAACTGGTGTGAAACCTATGATTTTTTCAGTGAATTTAATAGGTTTTTTAAATGCAAATTCCTAACTATACCTGGTGTGAAACCTATGGTTTTTTCAGTGAATTTCATAGGTTTTTTAAATGCAAATTCCTAACTATAACTGGTGTGAAACCTATGTTTTTTTCAGTGAATTTTATAGGTTTTTTAATAGCAAATTTCTATAGCTATGAAATATAATATTTTTTGTAATGAATCCTATATTGTATATATATTTAATACCATTTTTTTGATGTATATTGTTCATGTTTTTTTTTTTCCTGGAGCGCTCCCGGTGCGCGTCCCGGTGAGTGCACCGGTAAGCGCAGTCTTGCGGCGTGCCCCGGGGCGCGTACCGGTGAGCGTCCCGTTAGTGCTATTGCCGCAAATGAAAACATCATCGTGACATATCGCGTGGCCATCACAAGGAGCAGCGCTGCTCCCCTCTGAGAGGGCTCACTCCCACTGCTGGAGCGTCCTCACACTCCTCCAGGAGCACAGGAGCAGCCTGTTTCCAGGGGGGGGCAAACTTTGAACTTCATCACTCGCCTTCCAGGGGGGGCAACTTTTTAACTTCCTCACTCGCTCTCAAGGCACTTTTAATATAGACGGCCCATTGTCATTCTTTAAGTGATGATCAGCAGCAGAGATAATGACAATGGGCCCGTCCACAGTCTGCTCGAGGTCGGGGAGGGGCTGCTGCAGCCTCTAGAGTTCAAAGAGAAGTGCGAGAGGCCCCAAGTGAGAGATCATTTAAACTCCTGGGGCTTCTCGCAGGGGAACAGCCTGCTGTAATCTTGAACATTACGGACCAAAAGGAATGGGACCGGTGACCCGGGGGGGGCAAGCGCACCCCCTTGCCCTCCCCTGCGGACGCCCATGGCCCACACTACAATGATATAGAACACTTCCTTTAAAGAAGCCTACAAAATAAGTTTTAAAGATCAGGTTAACGTTCTTTTACTCTCTCATCATTGTTCAACATAAGTATATACATTATTATATTCAACAATGCCATGGTTGCTACTATTTTATTTTTAGAAATTAGCAACCATTGACAAGGCCAATAGCTATGACTTCTTTTTCGTGAGAAAATACTTGCTATATTATATATCTGCATAGAATGACAGAAACAACATAACACCAGTCGGGCGCAACACTATGATAAGCGCAGATTTTTAGCCTATGTGTCTTAAACTGCTCTCTGAATTACATCCAACACTCCCTTTGAAGACTCCTCCCCATTTTTTTAACACCTCTTAAAGCCCTGGAGACAACACCATTTAACATTTAACATCAATTACCTCCAATGATTTCATATATCAGCGTTGGTGACCTGACTCAGTGAAATGTCGCTGATTTCATAAAATCACTTTTAAGGTGCTCCTTATGACAGTGCACCCAATCCTTTGTGGAAGTGCTCATATAAAACATGACACTGGTATAACCAGGATACACGAAGAAATAACACAGTGATGGAAAAATGTCTTTATTTTTTATACTTACCTAAGAAATAGTAACAAAGTAAAACTAAATGTCTTTAAAAAATATAGTATCTGTGGAAGAAAAGTAAAAATAAGGTTATAATGTACATTTCATAAAACAAAAAAAGTAGGAGTAAATGAAACAGAAAGTGAAAGAATGAGTGTCTAAATGAAAGTAAAGTGAGAGAGAAAATAAGAGTATGATTAGTGATAGTATACGAAATAAACAGTCTCTTAAAGAAACACAGTAAGAGTACAGGAATATCTTAAGGAGATAGATAAAATAAAGGAAAAACAGTAAGAGAAACAGACTAAAAAAGGGTGAGAAACATAAGCTGAACGGAGTAGAAATACACAAGGACTGTAAGAGACAAATAAATAGAAATGAAGTAGGGTAAGGGAAGTAAACTATGGGCCTTATTTATGAAGGCCTTGCGCCGCCCATGCATCACTTTTAACATGGGAAAAAGTGGCGCATCGGTGGAGAAAGGCTTTCATAAATGAGGCCCTTTAGATTTAAGTTTAAGAATTGAGCATAATTAATGAAAGCAGACTAAGGGAATAAAATTAAAGGTACAGTAAGACAAACAAATAAAGATTCTAGAAAAAAAGCTGATATAAGGTCAATAAAGGTGAGTCACCATGAGACAACGGAAGAATCAAACTGAAGAGATAGATAGACTGAATAAAATAGTGACAGAAAAGATGTTGGAGAAACAGGAGAGTACTGACAAAGGAAGGTGATGAAAAGAATAAGGATAAGAGAAAGGCAAAGTAAACTCTTGGATGTTATTAGTTGTACTTACCTTTTAAATGTAATATCTGTGGAAGACAATAAAAAATGTGTTACACTACATATTTCTAAATACAATGTAACAAAATAACTTAAACAACATATTACATGGTTTATTTTTGCTGTCCTCAGAATATATTGATTTTCACTATAAACAGTGATTCCAATAGTAATCATCATCTAACAGCGGGGAAAAAAAATACAATCCAAATGATTGTGTTTAAAAAACCCGTACAAGATCTCTATATATAATATAAATACCTGAAAAAACATGTCTTAAATGTTTTTCTGTAATTCGCAATTTCCTGAGTAAGCACAGTACATCTTCCTCAGTTACAAACTAATTAAACCATAGCACTTATTTTTAAATACGTCTCAACTAAGCTCCGTGCAAGTATGTTCTTAAAACATTTATCTTAAGTACACATTTTCTTCTCTCATACCTTTCCGCGTGGCCAATATGGCCGGGATGCCCGTCACCCCCTCCCAACACAATCCCCAAGGATGGGAAGTCGGACGCAGGCTTGAACTTTTGGAAGGCGGGAGGGAGTCACCTTCCCGGCCGTATTTATTAAAATATGAAACAAAATTTAAAACATTAAATAAAAGTTTCATAATCATGTACAATTTTACATTTATTACATTTCGATGAAGACATGTTCTTTGGCTAACCTTAACAGATCTCTAATACAAAGGTTTCCTAGCCGAGTCTAACATCCTGCAAATGCATACATTCTAAATTAAAATTGTACATCCTAGCATTAAGGGCCAACGGCAAGGTCTTAACCGGTGTCAGATCCTTACTACCAAAACTCTCGCCCTCACGGTGTGAGTGGCGCATGCGCAGAGGACTCTACCCTCATTGCCAACTGTAACTTCCCTTGTCGTGGTGGGGGCCCCCTTTCCACTCGACGCCATCTTAAAGGTCGTCCGAGTTCCAGTGTGAGGTATCTGTAGGAAGGACAGCGTGGACTCCCCCCCATCCCCACACTCTCTATCCGCCGTCGCGGATATCCGGCCCCCGGGAAATTAGTAGGAGGGGCATATAGGCGCCTCCTCCCCTGGGAGGGGCCTATGGCCGTCTCCCCTTAGGCGACCCATCCTTAGTGGGTGCCGCCTCCCCATGGGAGGGGCCAATGGCCGCCTCCCCCGGGCGCTCCCATCCATTCTGGGTGGCGCCCCCCTCTAGGGACCTTGAAATTACTGCTCACCGATCATGACCTTACCGCCCGACCAAAAAATAAATACGACAGTTGTTCACCTACTAAGGAAGGAAAAATTCAGCAGGCCTAATTGTATCAAGACTGTTTACTCCTAAAAAGAAAAAACAGTATCCTACAGACAGAAGTCACATCCTTAACCTAAACATTCCTTTACTTTTCTACAAAGGAAAAAAGGGGCCTAACTCAGCAAAACTTTATTACAAAACAAACATTGCCATAAGGGGCTGGTGGGTGGGTCAAAATTGCTGCTTGTTCCGTCGAGGGCTCACGAGCAATGAGTGGGTGCAGCCTTCAGAGCACAGGAACAAGAGGACGCTTCTTCGGATTCCCGCTCTATTTATTCTTCTGCAGGAGGGCGTGTACCCTCCTCCGGTACGCATACTGGGCGTGGTCATCGGTGTAGGTGTCTAGGACAACCCGTCCTGGGCGGGAAAAGGCGCACCCCGGCTACGCCGCTTCGGGCATACCAGCCGAGACACGCCTCCCGCCCAAAATGGTTTCCCAGGAGGATCGGGGCACCCAACCATATGTTCGGGGGGACCGAGTGGTCGCCCCTTTCCATATGGCCGGGATGCCCGTCACCCCCTCCCAACACAATCCCCAAGGATGGGAAGTCGGACGCAGGCTTGAACTTTTGGAAGGCGGGAGGGAGTCAAACTCCCGGCCGTATTTATTAAAATATGAAACAAAATTTAAAACATTAAATAAAAGTTTCATAATCATGTACAATTTTACATTTATTACATTTCGATGAAGACATGTTCTTTGGCTAACCTTAACAGATCTCTAATACAAAGGTTTCCTAGCCGAGTCTAACATCCTGCAAATGCATACATTCTAAATTAAAATTGTACATCGTAGCATTAAGGGCCAACGGCAAGGTCTTAACCGGTGTCAGATCCCTACTACCAAAGCTCTCGCCCTCACGGTGTGAGTGGCGCATGCGCAGAGGACTCTACCCTCATTGCCAACTGTAACTTCCCTTGTCGTGGTGGGGGCCCCCTTTCCACTCAACGCCATCTTAAAGGTCGTCCAAGTTCCCGTGTGAGGTATCTGTAGGAAGGACAGCGTGGACTCCCCCCCATCCCCACACTCTCTATCCGCCGTTGCGGATATCCGGCCCCCTGGGAAATTAGTAGGAGGGGCATATAGCTGCCTCCTCCCCCTGGGAGGGGCCTATGGCCGTCTCCCCTTAGGCGACTCATCCTTAGTGGGTGCCGCCTCCCCGTGGGAGGGGCCAATGGCCGCCTCCCCCCGGGCGCTCCCATCCATTCTGGGTGGCGCCCCCCTCTAGGGACCTTGAAATTACTGCTCACCGATCATGACCTTACCGCCACAGGCCGGATAGTTGACCGACTATCCGGCCCCCCCTACTACTCCTAAAGGTCATGCTTCCTCAAACCCCTTAGCCATGCTATGAAGTCTCCTATGAGTAAATCATTCCCTTCCCGGGACAGGTGAACCCCATCATTCAGATACATGTGATCACCCCGAATACACCCATGAGGAATGCTATGCAACTGCGAAGAGTGAAACAGTCTACCAATTTTATTGTTAACCCTCTTCACCGAATGATTCAGTGCTGACACCGAAAGGCCCCCCCGCCATACCTTCCTGGGAATCATGTGGGACCAGGCGATCGTGCACCCCGGGATTCTTTTTGCCAACCAGCTAACAGCAGACAAAACTTGTTCAAACAACACTCGTCTACCCAGTGTCACCAAGTCATTTCCCCCCAGGTGTACTATGACTACAGATGGCGGTGACCTTTGCCGCCCTAAGAGACCCTCAACAAATGACTCGAATTGGTCAAAACAGAGCCCGCCCTTCCCATGGAAGGCCACTCTGTACCCGTATTCCCCAGCTGCGTGAGTCGCGTCACCTGCTTTGAATACGTCCCCGGCGCGCCTCACGTATGAGTGGCCCACGACCCATACCACTCTCTCTCTAGACGGTGATCCATGACCGCTGGTCTCCTGGTACTGGGTCGACTGCAAATTCCGCCCCGCGTGACAGGCTCGCGAAACTGTAATTAAAACAAAAGACAAGAAGCGTGTGTGCATGTCAATTGATCTTTACAACATGTGCACTCGCACATACCTTTTGAAGCAATTCGAGGACCATCGTCCCAACTGTTTCACTTCATCCGCACTCTGACCCCTGGCTGTAGCCTCAGTAGCAGCCCCTATCCTAAAGGAGTGGGTCCCAAACTCGCACGGGTCCATGCCCGCAGCAGCGATTGTCAGTGCTAGCACCCTCTGGAACTGAAACCTCGTCAGTGGGGTGCCATCCTTGTGCCTCAGCAAACCCCCCCCCATGTAGCCGCCCTTAGTGCCAAGTATTCCTCTATACACATTATCGGGCACGTGGGGGACCCTCGCGCGCGCTGCACAACAACACTATTTCCCATAGCCCCTTGGTCGGTTTTGGACCTGGCTATCGCGAGCACCATCGAATCACCCCTAATTTGGACGTGATCCCTGCACAAGCCTCCCTCAACGTCTTTCTTATTCCTTGCGACCAGTTCGCTCACCCCCATAGCCCCATGGAACGCTAATGCGAACGCTGCCCGGAACAGAACTGCTTCGAATTGGGAGGAGCATGTCTCGTCTAGTTTCGCTATGAGTAGGGACAACCTATCTAAGCCAATCGGGCGCCTTTCATCTTGCTTGCGACCCTCGAGGCGCTGCCAGCCGCGAAGGGCTTTTTTCACCAAAAAGGAACCCGTTGGGTCTTTTATGCCATGCACCTGCGCCATGAATGAAATGGCCGCCCTATGCCTATTGGCCGTTGCCGCTGATCGGCCTTCTCTGTGCAGTGCTACCAGGAACCCCAGGAAGGATTCCTCCTGACCCCAGTTCTGATTCCCTGCCGGACCCAAAAATGTGCAATAGGAACAAAACGCTCCTTCGTATGCCTTCCTCGTCCTGGGGGCTAAGCTTGCTGCCACGAGGTCTTGTAATCTGGGGCACCGATTAGCCAAAGTGCTTCGGGGAATGGTGCCGCCACTAGGTCCGCTGTAGGTAGATAACCCCTGAACCCCTGCATGTGTGAAAGAGAGAGTGCATCAGCTGCATGATTCAGTACACCCGGCACATGTTTCGCCCTGAACTGTACATTCAGTCTCATGCAAAGCAGCACAACTTCTTTCAACAATCTCAAGATCCATTTGCAGCGTGCTGCCTGTTGGTTAATGCATTCGACAACAGTCATATTATCAGACCAAAACACCACTGAGCGGTCTCTGAAATTGTCTGGCCATGCCATAAGAGCAACAAAAATGGGGAATAGCTCCAGGAACCCAATGTTACTTGTGAGACCGCTGGAGTGCCACCACGCCGGCCAAGTTTGCGCCGACCATCGATTACCAAAAATGGCGCCAAATCCCACGCTCCCCGCCGAGTCGGTCCACAGACCTAGCTCATCTGAAGACGCTGGCGGCTTGTTCCACACTACTCGACCGTTGAAGTCCGCCAGAAATGCCAACCAAATGCGCATATCCTGGCGAACCTCTGCAGACAGTCTTGTACGGTGGTGTCCTTCTTTAAGACCGACCATAGCTTGTGCAATAGAGCTTGAGAAGGGGCGGGCCATTGGTATCACTCTCAAGGCAAAGTTAAGCTGACCCACTGTTTGTTGCAACTGGTGCAGGGTCACTTTCTCCTTACCAAGGCATAGCTTCAAGGAAGCCCTAAACTTGGCCACCTTTCTCATCGGCAAACGGAAACATCCCTCCACAGAATCGAGCTCAATTCCCAGAAACTCCAGTGAAGTAGATGGTCCAACCGTCTTACCTGGTGCCAATGGGACTCCAAACTCCCTCATGAGGATGCAGAAGTCGTGCAGCGCCTGCGCACATTTCGTATCGCCGGCTGCTCCCAAAAACAGGAAGTCATCGAGATAATGCATAACATGCCCATGCCCTGTGGCCTCGGTGAATGACCACTCTAAAAAACAACTGAACATTTCAAAATAGGCACAAGAAATGGAGCAACCCATAGGCATGCATTTATCCATGTAATAACTCCCTTGGAATGCAAATCCTAGCAAACGCTGATCCTGCGGGTGTACCGGGAGCAACCGGAACGCCGACTCGATATCTGATTTCGCCATCAGCGCCCCGGGGCCCAGGCGATACAGCATGGCCACGGCCTCATCGAACGATGCGTACCGCACCGAACAGACTTCTGGGTCAATGGCCTCGTTCACCGAGGAACCCCTTGGAGCAGACAGGTTATGAATAAGCCTAAACTCCCCTGGGTCTTTCTTCGGGACAACCCCTAACGGGGAACAGATGAAATCCGCCACCGGTGGGTGATGAAAAGGCCCTGCCACTCACCCTAAGCTGACTTCTTTCGCAATTTTTCTCTCTACCACACTTGGGTTATGTTGCGCCGATAACTGGTTTTTACAAAAGGAGTCCCCTCGAAAATCCCCCGCCGGGATGTGGAAGCAGTGTAAGAATCCCTTCCTCAACACCCCAGCGGAGACATGATCAGGGTATTTGTTCAACCAAGGAGTCATAGCCATGAGATCAACGGGTGTAGGCAATTGGTCACAACGTTCTACCTCACTCCTGTTTGGACCCTCCCTTTCCTCCCGTCCCGTTATTTTTTGATCTACATGAACTCTCCGGGTGTGAGGAATTCCCACAGCCCGCACACACATGCTTGAACCTACATGTTCCTTGCGGTCTGTTACAGTTGCCTCGATTGAAGCCCCAACAGACCCCCCACTTGCCGCCATTCCCGCCGGTTTTCGGCAGGTGATCGCCACCGGCGCCTGCTCGAAAGGGCACCGCGGGCTTTTGGCGGAAGACCCCCGACCCACTCCCGCCCGGCGAGGTTGTACCTGCCGCCCCTGGCAGGAGCTGCTTATGCCATGAGACCGAGTCGAGGCAGTCCCATGTCAGAGAGGCATCATATTCTTTCGCTTTTCGGAATTTCATGTCATAACCTTTCCATTCCTCTCCCTCATACATCGCATAAAAATCCATAATACGAGTTTGATAGCAAGACAGTTCAGTTAACACCTCGGGTTTACGTTCCCCCCATAACTGCAGTAAATATTGCAAAGGCCTTCACAAAATTCGTTACCGTTTCATCCACCCTGAATTCCGCCATCTTGGCGCGCCACACGCTCGGGTGCCACAAATCTTTCGGGGTTTTAGCATATTCCATATCGCGATGGTCAGTTAATAATGAAAACATATTGACATATTTGTATCCCCATATTAACTCTTTAGTGGCCATAGGGATGTGCTGTGCCACCCTCTCCCGCCTTGAGGGTAATGAGCCCTCCCCTGCCACTGGCAAAGCGAGCTTACCCGGTTCGGTAGTTGTTCCCGCCGTTTTCTCGAGACCAACTGCAGGTCCTACCGGTGCCACCTGTGGGGAAACAAGAGGAAGATTCACCTTTGCGGCATCTCTCGACTGCCGCAATTGCTGGATTAGTAGCTTGGCCTCTTCGGCCGTGTTTCCAGGTGCCTCGGCACCACCCGCCTTTTTATTGAGCCATGCAGCCAACTGGGTGGCCAATTCAGGAGGCATTTCCTCATCGTTAGCGGCGGTAATCACTACCGGGATCGGTTGACCCGCGACTGGGATTGGTACCGGGTTGTCTGCCGGTGTGACAGGGGCGGCCGGGGGTACCTCTGGGACCGGAACCTCCCCTGAAACCGCCCTCTTCTTGACCCGCTTCCCTCTACCCTCGGGGACGATTCCCGGCAAGGCCGGGCCTATTACCTTCTTAGGGTTACCAGGATTGCTCAGTGCAGCCAGTTGTTTTTTGACCTCCGCCAGACCTCGACCGATCGATTGGACTTGTCCGAGTTTCCGGTCCATGCAAGCCATCCGGTTCGACAACAGGTGTAGCACCTTATCCGTCTCGGAACCCTTTTCTGCTTTCTTGCCAGCCATGGTTTCGAGTATCCGCTCCTAGACGATCAACGAGGTCCTGGACTCTTTGACTTCGAATAACTGAAAGAGAAACACAAGAATTATAAGTTCTCAAAATTGCTGCTTGTTCCGTCGAGGGCTCACGAGCAACGAGTGGGTGCAGCCTTCAGAGCACTGGAACAAGAGGACGCTTCTTCGGATTCCCGCTCTATTTATTCTTCTGCGGGAGGGCGTGTACCCTCCTCCGGTACGCCTACTTGGCGTGGTCATTGGTGTAGGTGTCTAGGACAACCCCTCCTGGGCGGGAAAAGGTGCGCCCCGGCTACGCCGCTTCAGGCATACCAGCCGAGACACGCCCCCGCCCAAAATGGTTTCCCGGGAGGATCGGGGCACCCAACCATACGTTCAGGGGGACCGAGTGGTCGCCCCTTTCCAATAGTATGAGTTAACTCTTTATTTTTTAAATACCTCTCAACAAACTTCCGTCCAAATATATTCTAAAAACATTTATCTTAAGTACACATTTTCTTCTCTCATACCTTTCCACATGGCCAAATAGTATGAGTCAATTAGTTATTTTTTAAATACCTCTCAACAAACATCCGTTGAAATATGTTCTGAAAACATTTATCTCAAGTACACATTTTGTTGTCTCATATGTTTCTGCATGGCCAAATAGTATGAGTTAAGTAGTTATTTTCTCAAATTACTTAATCTTACTGTTATCCATTTTTTTCTCAACCTTTCAAATAAAAATTCTAACGTGTTCTGTACCATCAAACATTAAGTAAACTTGTACCTGATACTATCACTATGTCAAATATAAATTCCATTTCTAGATTTGCACACCCTCAGTCACATGATATTTCTAAACAACAGAGTTTGATATCTTTACAGTGTTAATCTTCCTACACCAAGTAATTTTACTGAAATTTGTGTTGCAAAAATAGCAGATAAGAATTAGTTAAGTCAAAAGGCAAACGTTTCTTAAAAGTCAATTGACTATCATTGCAGAGTGTCCAGCCTGTTGGAGACTTCAAATAAGCTGTGTAATGTCCTGATGAAGTTGAAGGCCCTTCATGAAAAATAATGGCTACAGTTATAAATGTTCTTCTAGAAATAGATACTTGGGAAGCCACAACATTTTTAATTAAAGTTGACAATTTACTCCCATCAGCTCTGCATCGTTGAAACATTAAAATTACATATTGTCCATTTCTGTGGATAAATAATGTTGATAACATTTCAGACTTACATTGACAGCAGACCATGTTCTGATGCGCATCTTTAACTAGTTTATTAAAGGACACTTCTTTACAGTCTGGTAATGTTAAATATATAAATCTTTCAGTGTGTATATCAGTAGTACTTGAAAATGAACAATTATCACACTTATGTTCCCATTTATAAGAAAGGCCAAAAAGACTATCATTATCTAAACCTTCATCTTCCAAAACTGTAAGCATATACATAATAAATTCCTGACAATCTTGCTGAATATTCTGAGAAAATTGATTTAGTCCTGCACATATGTCTAAAACATTCCTTAGTTCTGAAACACTTGCAACTTCACTATTATCACTGCCACATTTTTCAAATACAGAATTTAACGAACAACAAAATGTTTGCTCCCGATTTTGTACAATCTGTTGCTGACATTGTTTTGAAAAAAAACAACAAGAACTACTACATTTGCATAGCAGTTGACACTATACCTGTTTTCAAACTTAAATCCAACAATCTCTTCAATACTAACCTTTTTCTTACTGCTACCACTGACAGCTATATCTTTTTTTCTTCGTTTCTCTACTACTTCGGTACATTTTTCCACATTTCTCCTTTTCTGACCAACCATACACTTTTAAATTAAAGGATATTGAGGTAAATTTGGAGAATATTCTCTTCTTAACCTATTATACTCCTTCACACAATTTAGATCTGCACTAATCTTTGTCTCATCAAAATTAATTAGATAAAGTCCACATAAAGTTCTAACTCGAGATAGAGCAACATATGCCATACCCTCTTTGAATACAGTGCTTCCAATATTTACCAAAGCACAATCTACACTTAAACCTTGAGATTTGTGAATAGTCACTGCATATGCCAAAATAATTGGAAATTGCTTCAGACGGACATATAAGTCTTTCACAAGCAAAAAACGAGTTGAACAGCGACTGAATTGTTGAACTTCCTCAATTCCATCAAATTTGATTCTTAAAAATTCAATCTCATCTCTATTTGAGTAATTGACAAAACCAACAACATTACCCATTGCTCCATTTACCAAACCTCTTTCTACATGTAAATTTCTTCATAAAATAATCCGACAATTTAAACATACATACAGATTTGTTTCTAAGCCAGCAGTTTTAGATATATATTTCTGAAGAGAATCCAATTTTAACTTCAACTTTTCAGACAAAACAATAGTACTACCTTCATGCTCTATTCTATCTTTAGCTTCCAGTTTCTTAATTTCTTGATTTTCTAACTTCAACATTTTTTCATTGAAAACAGAACATTCTTTGAGAGTTGGCATCAAGCATATGACTGATCTGCTACCTCTTTACTATATATTTTCTCAGGTACATTATCTTCATTAGGAAACAGCTTGGAAAGTAATCGTGTTCGTAGAGTTTCTTTTGCATCTTCAGTTAGTTTTCCAATCATTATATCTTGAAGAATATGTCCATATTTAGTATCCTTTGCCTGTCGCATATTTTGAATCAGTTCAGTATATTTGAAATGTGACCATATATTAACATTTCCAATACTGCCCAGGCACTTTCTGGTCTCTTCATGTGTAACTGTTTCAAATACAGGTTGTCCTTTCACAGGAGTTAGCTGCAGTAGATCTCCAAAAACTATGACATGTTTACCTCCAAATAACACATCATACTCTGTCTTAAGCATCTGTTGCATTCTTAAATGCACAAAAGCAAGCATTAAATTGGATACCGTGCTTACCTCATCAATAATCAGAAGTTTCATTTTTTTAAGGACTCTAGAAACTTCAAAACAAGCTTCTCCAGATAGCTAAAGATACCTTTAATATTATGTGCTGCCAATCCAGTTGGAGCAGTAACAACACAAGACAGTGTTGACTGAGTTCTTTGCTGTAGATATGTAGTAATTCCTTTAATTAGGAAACTTTTACCAGTTCCAGCTTCTCCACTTACATATAGTCGAATAGGTTCAAATGACATACATGAGCATTCTTTTTTCTCATGACGAAAGCCATGCTCAATGTGCTCTGTCACTTCATCATATATCTGTCTTTGCTCAAGATTAAATTGCTTCTTCAATTCTTCTAAGTTTATTACTTCCTCTTGACCTTGCCGCATTGCACTTTCCACCTTATCCATGGCAGAGGCTGCTTCATTTTGGATAATTGGTTGTCCCAGTGGATCTTGACTTAATGAAGCCGAACTTTGACTACCTTGTGAACTGTCTCTAGCAATCTCCGCTGCAATTGTTTCTTCTTGCTCTATTTCGTCATTCAACATTTGGAGATAATTACTGAAAACAGGACATTTGATACTACTTTTAGATGAGTTAAATGAATCTTCATAAATATCAAAGTCACCAAGTAGTTCCTCTTCTGTACGCCATGGTTTAAAGAGTTGCAAAAGAGCTAAATAGTAAAATTCTCTTTTGTCAGGTGTATCGCAACTCAGTTTTCGATGATTAATCAAGTGTCCTTTTCTTTGTTTCACCAGACATCGACATGTCCAATTACAGCGTGTACACCTTTATCAATATTCTCTGTAATATTCCTTTTAAAACTGTAGTTTTGAAGTATTTCATACAGACAATATTTTCAAGCAGAGTACTTTTATTTGGATAGTATGTATCCAACATATTTGTTTTCAGAATGTCTGAACTGTTAGGTTCTTTCTGTGCTAAATATTCAATTTCTTGCACAGGTTTCAGAACACGGTTTCGTGTTTCTGCAAAACCCAAACTCACTCAGAGGATAGTTCTTGATTTTGCATAAAGACTTGTTGATGATAACCGATCACAACATTCATATGCTCCAATTTCTCGATGAGACAACATCTTCAAACTGTACGTATACAATTTCTTGCTTAGGCTCTTTTCATGAGAAATGTCTTCCCACATCTCCTTCAGTTCCGTCTTTTTAGATTTCGTGATGTGAGACGTTACTTATCGAGCCACAGCAATAGAGTTGTCTGCAACATATTGTATGTCCATGTTAGCATTCCACATGGAAAAAATGACTGGGTTATAGTCATTTATATATTTGGATTCTTCACCTCTTCTTAAATTGTACGTATTTTTAGGTGGCCTTCTTGTGATGTTATTTCGCAAAGATGACATCAAATTGTTGACTCTTCCTTTTGAAAGTACCGGTCGTGCAAATCCAAAATGACATTTGGTGAAGAATTTACTCTTTGATTAAAATTTTCGCTGACAATATTTTCCACAACGATGACTTTGAAAGTGTAACATTTTTCCTCTTAAGTCCTTATCAGTTGTACTATTAGGTATGTCACAAGTGGCATATTGTTCAATAAAAGACAGTACAGTCTCATCCGAGTCTGTTTCAAATTTAGGAGCATCCTTGATCCATAACAGCATATGAATATGTGGAGCGCCTCTTGCTTGATATTCTTTTCTCCAAAAGAAATCCAGTACTTCACCAAGAGGTGGATTTTTCTTGTTTGTAATAAAAGACATCATAGCTTCAAATCTATGATTAAAATATCTGCAAACATTAACCAGATCCAACGAACACAGTTCTCCAGGTGTCTTGTAGTTTATATTTTTAATGTTTGCATTCGCCTCCCGAAGAAATTCAAGTAAATCTTCCCAAGCATACTCTGCACAGCTTAGAGTTAAAAACCATGTAGGTGCTCCTAAGTTTCTAAGCATGCACTTCAAATCTCCATGACGACGGTGCCAATACTCATTAGTACCACGCTGACAAGCCATTAAATTAATTGGGTGTGAATCCAAAACACTATCTTTCTGTTGCACTTTATCCATAAATTCCTTTGCTGAAA
Organism: Lissotriton vulgaris; assembly: GCF_964263255.1. Classification (NCBI taxonomy): domain Eukaryota; kingdom Metazoa; phylum Chordata; class Amphibia; order Caudata; family Salamandridae; genus Lissotriton; species Lissotriton vulgaris. Next base: position 61,521 of record NW_028254228.1, on the reverse strand, counting down.
CATTTTCCAGATGCACTCCACTTTTTAAGATATGGTTTACTGCATAAGAAAGACCAGATAAGTCATTCTCAAACAGAAGATGAAACAAATATGAAATGCATTGGCGAAACCTCAAATCTTCTGCATATAATCTTGTTGTCCGGTACTCAGATGCAGGAATCTGCATAGGTCGATCATCATATCGTGTACCTTCACCTGTAGGGAATAACTGTGGGAACCAACGACCTTCTAAACTTTCTTCCCATACACTAATAGGATTTCCTTTTGCTTTTTTCATCTGAAATAATTCAATAGCATTCCCTATTGCTTCTTTGGAATGCAGTGGATGAACACTGTAATGCTCATAAATTTCTTCACTTCTGGATAAGTCAACTTTTTCAATTTGTCCAATAGACAAATCATTGTCCTCTTCTTCACTTACTTCTTCTTCTTCTACGTATACATCTTTATAATATTTATTGTTTTTGACTAAATGCAACGTTGCCTTTTTGACTTTTCTAACATCCACTAAATCTTGCCAGATTTTCTTACTCTTTGTAGGTACACATTAACTAGAATAACTAGAGGCTCCTCTTCTACATTTTCAACACCAATTGTATCCATATTTTTTTTTAATCAAGTGGCAAATATACAACTCTACCCTTTAATCCTCTTTGTAAATCTGAAGGATTTAATTTGCCAGTCTTAGGCTCCATACGAACAATAGCCTGAAAAGGATGTACACATTGAATCAGAATAGTCTCATAAGTATTTAAATCCATCAGTTCCGATGGAATATTTATCAACTCAAGATTATTATGTACAGCTCTAGCAGGCATTCTATTTTCATTTAATTTATTATAACAATACTTACAAATACGTTGCTCAAAACCCAAATCAAAATAGTTTTCTACCAACAAATAAGTTGCAAAATCTTTCCATTGACTATTACTTTCATCTTCACTTTTTAAATATAAATCAACTAACCTAGTTTGACTTTTGTAATGAATGCGTCGACAACACACACAAGGAAAATGTGGTTTCTCACCTGCAATGACCTTAAACTTTGTTATTTCCTGTTCAAAATTTTCAATATTAAAATTTCCAACATTTTCTAACACATTTCCTTCTGTAATTATATCAGTTTCTGCATTGTCTTCCTCTGGACCAAAATAACTTACCTCAATTTCTGCACAAATCTTCTTAACATCTAATTCACATCCATGCAAAAGAGCACTATTTAACTGTTTAAGTTTAAGTGCTGGACTTTTTGCATAATACAACTTTCTCACTAATTTTCTCATTTTCGTATGATGTACTGCTAACATCCTGAAGTGATGAAACACAATCTGGCATATTTTTTTAGAAAGACAAGCCAGAGAATGGCCTTGCAGACCTATTTTTTCTCGCACTCTGCAATGATCTAATTCTTGCAACATTACAATTTTTTTTAAAGACTTTCCTTAGTGTACTTACGTAAGAAATTGCGAAAGAAATCAATTGAATCCTGTTGTACACTGCAAATGCTACTACAATTCCAACTGTAAACAGGAACATTAGGACGTCCCTCTAAAACTTCTCCAGCTATCACCTCTTCTGCATTTCTAACCACAATTTTCTCTTTCTCAATTGCACAACCATCCTTCACCTCATATGCTCGACCACTGGTGTCAACTGCATGCAACAAATCGTTACTTTGAAAGTAACTCTCTTCATTAAAAAATGGCTCAGAAGTTGAAGTATGCATCCACTTCCCAGAAAACACTTTACTTCTATTTATATGTCTCTTCCATTTACTTTTAGCTTTTAAAACTCTGATTGCCTTATTTAGTGTATTTATTCTATTCATTACTAAAATAAATAATTTTCTTTTTGTCTCAAATGCACGCTGAACAACATCCTCTATATGTTCTTTCTTATAAAAAGCAGATCTTCTTTTACAAACGTTCTCCTTTTTTAATAAATTTGAAACTACTCTGTTATAAAAGATACGCTTCCTGATTTCCGTAAACTGATTCGTACGTGTTTTGCTGTACACATTTTTCTTTCTGCTGATTCCAGAAACATTTTTATTTTTTGTAGCATTTGTCCTTCTAGATACTGATAACTGTTTTTCCTTTTGAAGATTATGGTTTATACTTTTCCTTTGACATAATCTTCTTAAAAAATCTTTGGTTTTCTTACCAGGAGCACTCTTCTTTTTATCAGTCCTTTGTTGTTTTGATAATTCTTGTAATTCTTTCCTCTTCAAATGGTATGTTCGTTTATACAGCTTTCTTTTTTCACTTCTGGTCGGCATGCTAATTTATGTTTCTGATGAAAATGACAATCTGTAAAACACAAACATAACAAATATTATAATTGGCTACTAGCGTATAACATACAAATTAAAACCACAGATTCATTTTCTAAGTACAAAAAAGACAAAGAAACAGTTCCTGAACAGAGTAGGAAACCTGTAGTGAATGTTGGTTCTAAATTTATGACAGTCCATAGCTGAGTTAACATTATAGACGTATTTTCTGATTCTATTTTTTAAAGCATAAAAACAGTACACTGTTTTTCAAGAACTGTCGGTCATCCTAGTGCTTTAATTTTTTTTACTATAATCTTTTATACACTTCATGAGAACATGTATTGTCACTCTCATAAAGCAGATCAACGACGAATAGGACAAGAAAACTTTCTTCAAGAATGCTTTACTATCAAAAATATTTTATTTATTTAAAAGTTCATAATCTAAAAGAACTTGAAGCATAATGTCATCCGGTACTTCTTCCAATTCATAACCCTCATCCTCCAAACTCTCCTCTTCCCCTTCCACCATCTCTAAATAAGCTCTGTCCAATGATATATCCATAAAGTCCTCATTTTCAAAGTTTTTTTTCCTCCTCAAACACTCCTTCCAGTAAGTCCTCCAGCAGATCATTTTCAATTTCAGAATGTATTTCCTTTTGTTCAGATTATTCTCCATCTCTATTTTGTTTTCTGTCTTCTGTATCCTTTTAAAAAAATATAAAGACTAAATTATATCTTTTTCATAAATATATAATTTAAAAGTACCTTTTCTAATTTTTAAACTACATATATTTTTATACTTTCTAACTCATTAACTACATATATTAAAATAGCACCTTCCTCTTGTTTTGAAAACAAATTCACACTATAAGCCTAGACATTAACACTGTTCCTTTTTTTTCATTGAATAATTACTGCTGTAAAAAGACATCTGACTGTAAAATTTGTTTTTAGATTTTCTAGATATCACAACTATTGATAAATTTTATAATTAATTTTTAGGGATCCATTTTCCGAGTTCACCACTACAAAGTGCTATTCAAACTATATACAGTCTGAAGGGGAGGCTCACATTGTACAAACCATAACATTAACTTAACAGATTACTACTTCCCACAGAGACAGTTGCTTTTATGTTTCAACAGCATACTCAGCATGTGAATTTCATAGCATGTACAAAATTTCATGCTAACCATGAGGAACCACTTCATAATAAAACTCTGCAAATATATGTAAAACAGTGCATGCAGATAGTACAGTCACAGATATGCAGAAAAGATGCCCATCACACCAAGAGCCATATCATAATACACCTCTGTAAATGAAGAAAAAAGACTGCCAAAGATAATACAAACAAAACAGGTGATGGACCGAATGTGGATCAATGTCACACATTCAACCCAGTCCAAAGATATGGGCCCAAATCCATCGTTTTTTTGCACTCCACACCACCCTGGGTTAGACAATGGCGATATGCAAATCAGCTCTGACCCTGTGCCCCATGGGAACAGTCCAGTCCGAACTACAAAAGCCATGTCCTTCCCAGAACGGAATCAAGCATCCGAGGACCGGACCGGTTTCGAGGTAACACCTCTCATCAGCCCGGCTAGCTTGACTCCAGTGGTGTGGAGTGCCTGGGACCCACGTCTGAGCATCCCCAGCGCACTTATGGCGGTATTGCAAACAAAACAGGTGATGGACGGAATGTGGATCAATGTCACACATTCAACCCAGTCCAAAGATCTGGGCCCAAATCCATCAATTTTTTGCACTCCACACCACCCTGGGTTAGACAATGGTGATATGCAAATCAGCTCTGACCCTGTGCCCCATGGGAACAGTCCAGTCCGAACTACAAAAGCCATGTCCTTCCCAGAACGGAATCAAGCATCCGAGGACCGGACCGGTTTCGAGGTAACACCTCTCATCAGCCCGGCTAGCTTGACTCCAGTGGTGTGGAGTGCCTGGGACCCACGTCTGAGCATCCCCAGCGCACTTATGGCGGTATTGCAAACAAAACAGGTGATGGACCGAATGTGGATCAATGTCACACATTCAACCCAGTCCAAAGATCTGGGCCCAAATCCATCGTTTTTTTGCACTCCACACCACCCTGGGTTAGACAATGGCGATATGCAAATCAGCTCTGACCCTGTGCCCCATGGAAACAGTCCAGTCCGAACTACAAAAGCCATGTCCTTCCCAGAACGGAATCAAGCATCCGAGGACCGGACCCGTTTCGAGGTAACACCTCTCATCAGCCCGGCTAGCTTGACTCCAGTCAAGTCAAGTCAAGTCAAGTCAAGTCAAAGGATTTGTATAGCGCGCTACATACCCGGAGGGTCTCAAGGCGCTTGAAGAAGGGTGGGGAATTACTTGTCAAATATCCAAGTTTTAAGTTGCTTTCTGAATGCTAGGTGGTTCTGAGTGAGACGAAGGTGAGTGGGGAGTGAGTTCCAGGTTTTAGCTGCGAGGTAGGAGAAGGATCTGCCTCCCATGGTGGTTTTATTGATGCGAGGTACGGTAGCAAGGGCTTGGTTGGAAGATCGTAGCTGGCAAGAGGGGGTGTAGAAGGAAAGTCGTGAGTTGAGGCATTCGGGTCCAAGTTCGTAAAGTGCTTTGTGTGCGTGGGTTAGGAGGCGGAAAGTAATCCTCTTATTGACGGGGAGCCAGTGGAGGCTTTTCAGGTGACTAGAGATGCGGTCTTTACGCGGGATGTCTAGTATGAGTCTGGCTGATGCGTTCTGGATGCGTTGGAGTTTTTTCTGGAGTTTTGCGGTGATACCGGCGTATAGGGTGTTTCCGTAGTCCAGGCGGCTTGTAACCAGTGCATGGGTGACTGTTTTTCTGGTTTCGGTGGGGATCCAGCGAAATGTTTTTTTGAGCATGCGAAGAATGTTGAAGCATGATGATGAAACGGCGTTGACTTGTCGGTTCATAGAGAGTGAGGAATCCAGGATGACGCCCAGGTTCTGTGCGTGGTCCGTTGGGATGGGTGCTTTTCCAAGGGCCTCTGGCCACCAAGAGTCATCCCAAGCGGAGGGGGAGGTACCTAAGATAAGGACTTCTGTTTTGTCTGAGTTAAGTTTCAGACGGCTGTGCTTCATCCACTCGGCTACTTCTTTCATTCCTTCATGTAGGTTGGTTTTGGCGGTGTTAGGGTCTTTGGTGAGTGATAGGATCAGTTGAGTGTCGTCCGCGTAGGAGATGATGTTGAGGTTGTGTTGGCGTGCGATGGCCGCGAGAAGGCTCATGTATACGTTGAAGAGGGTGGGGCTGAGTGAAGATCCTTGTGGCACACCACAGATGACTTCGGTGGCCTCTGACTTAAACGGTGGGAGGCGGACTCTCTGAGTTCTTCGGGTGAGGAACGAGGTGATCCATTCCAGTGCTTTTCCTTGGATTCCGATGTTTTTGAGGCGCTGTAGAAGGGTGCTATGGCAAACTGTGTCGAAGGCTGCGGAGAGGTCGAGGAGGATGAGGGCGACTGTGTCTCCATTGTCCAGTAGAGTTCGAATGTCGTCTGTTGCTGCGATGAGGGCGGTCTCCGTGCTGTGTTTGGCTCGGAAGCCGGACTGTGAGAAGTCGAGGGATTTGTTGGTTTCGAGGAAGGCGGCGAGTTGGTTGTTGTGTGGAGTGCCTGGGACCCACGTCTGAGCATCCCCAGCGCACTTATGGCGGTATTGCAAACAAAACAGGTGATGGACCGAATGTGGATCAATTGCCAAAGATAATACAGCATGAGTTTGAAAAATAATGAACACTTAGCAAGAATTATTCCATGGAAACCGCAAAGAATTATAGTCAAATGATAGATAAACCAGAACTCCATCGAAAAGAAGACATGCACCAGGCCCATAAAAAGTTAATATCAACTGTCAGTGGAAAAATAATATCTCAAAATACATATCTAGTACAAGCAGATACAGACATGGCAAAAATAGAAGATAAAATCATGCTCCAAACCGAAACTTTGCAAATATTTTAAAAAATCTTGCTTATTATTTTAATGTGCACCCAAAAAAATTGCCTTTCTAAAATACCAACTCACCTGAAAAAAAGAGTATAATTCCTGAAATTCTCTGACGTAGAAGGCAGGTTGTTGCTGTTCAGCACCAAACACTATAAAAAAGAGAAATAATGACATTTAATTAACATATTACAGACATATTTATTACACAACATAGAGCCATTGTAGCAAACAACAAGCCTAACAGATAAATTACCTAAGATTCTCTACCATCCTAATGCCTAACTAAGTTCAATAATTGTTTATTGAACACATGACATAACTAAATATTAAATAAAATATTAAATATAGAGTAGAAAATAGATACAGGACAGGAGAGATACAGACTACAGGAAAGAGAGAGACAGTAGCAGGAACAGGAACATACAGAGACAGACTAGCATTCAAAGCACAAATGGATAGACATAAAAATAACAGCACCACTGAAAAGTCAAGAAAGAAAGGGAAGGTACAATAAAGAAAAAGATGACCATGCAGACGGAGTCACGGAGTAGAAATAACAGACAGAGCACAAAAAAGAAAAAAGACAGGAGGTACAGGGACAGAGAGGATAGCAGGAAAACACTACAATAGGGTGAGAGAGATCAGAAGGAACACAGAGATGGACAAACAAAGCAGAAGAGAGAGAAAGATGGAGAGAAGAAGAGTGATAGAGATGTACAGCACCATACAGACAATGTAGGAGGAAGACTGAGAACAGGACACAGAGAAACATACGAAACGAGCACGAGAAAGAGAAAGATATCACAAGGGACGGTGAAGGTAAGAGTGCTTTCAGGCCTGAAAATAAAACAATGACAGAAATGAATAAATATAGTGAAAAGCACAACCAAGACAAAGAGAGCAAGAGAAACAAAACAAATAAGACACAAAGGGTCTCATTTATGAAAGTCTTGCGCCACAGATACGTCACTTTTTCCCATGTTAAAAGTGACGCACCACCGGCGCAAGGCCTTCATAAATAAAGCCCCATGTGAGTGAGAACAACAACTGCATAGAGAGAAAATGTATGAGAGACAGGAAAGGTAAAAATCAGAGGATAGGCAACATGGAGAAAAACTGCACAGTAGACAGAGATACAGAGGGCGAGCCAGACACACTAAAATATATGAAGTAAGCAGCACAAAAACAGTATGTTGAGAAAACGAAAATAGCAACACAGATATATGTATACTGACTCCACTAACTTAGTGCAAGAACGTATCTGTTACAGGAACTTCTGCATAATCTTAACTCACAACTCTTTGTTTCCCTTTAGCCCCAACACTTTCCCCTCTGAACTCTCACCCACTATTGCAGCTCTCGGTGACAAACCACACTGTAAATTTTGCCCTCCAAATTTTTACATGTAGGTATGGTACAACACGTAACATCATACCTAAAGCAACTAAGTAGTAATACCTTTGACACAGATTTAATAGCTGCACAAGTTAACTAAAACGTCTGCCAACGCCAGGCCTCAAAAGTGCAGCCCGATAGACAGCAAGCCTACCTTTAAGAAACTGCCTGTGCTGAAACCCGAACAGACCCGGCCAACTTAAAGCCCTGAAACGATCTTAATTTTCTCCTCTCTCTTTAAACCTTTACATTTCATTTTCAAACCACGTTTGCTTTCCATGACACACGTTTTTTTTCAATGTTCCACATTCAACGCATAGACACTTTCCCCTTTTTAGTATGCAAAACCGCAACTGCAACATGGCTAATGCACGAATTAATTAGTCTACCTTTCGCGTTTTTTCAGTGTTCAAATTCTATAAATTTCTTCACATAAATAGATACCAGCGGCTCAGTACCTCCTACAGTCATAAAACCAAGTCGCTCCCTTTCACTTACAAATGCCTTTTAGACGGCAAAAAAATGTCGGGCAGATTACAATCCCCTTACGCCACTTTAGCATCACTTTTAACATGGGACAAGTGAAGCATAACTGCCGCACGGAGCATGTTAATCTGCCCCTAAATCTTTATAGAAATTAGTGTACTGAAACATGTAATTAGTCGTTCACATGCAGGCACTTTCAATACATGACTTATTTAACTAGAAGCGTTATAATGTTGCATGTCTTTTCAAAGATACACCAGTGCCTGCTATAATGCCGAATTTTTCCTTATTCTTCAACAGTGGTTATTTTTTTTTTCATGTAATGAGAATTAATATGAGTTTTTAAACGGCAAAGCTTACGCGGTAATAGTCACTCTGCATATGCTTCCCTGTAAGAATGTAGTTTATCTACCCCCGCATGGGAACCTTGATGTTTCCATCTGGCCGCAAATTCCGCCCTTGAATCACAAGACATGAACAACAGCCTTATTGTCACAAAAACAAGTTACCCTACCATCTGTTCACAAACATTTCTCTTTCACTTAGCTAATATTCACAGAGAAGTGCATTCCTTATAAAATAGTGACCTTCCTTTCCAATTTTCTGAGGTGACTCCCATAATCTTTAACGCATCCTCCACTTCAAGGCAGGCCTATTTTTTTTATAACTACTAAGCTATGGTTTAGTGACTTCTCTGCCAGAAATTATTTGAAGTCATTCTGCTACTATTCACTCCATACTCGCCGACCTATTTTTCTGGACTTCCTGTTCTACTACCAGTGGCTGCGACTTTTGTGTTCCTATTTTGTTTATTACAAAATGGATGTCCCTCCTGTCTTCGCAAACGAGCCGGAGCACTTAGACCTAGCCCGAGGATGCTGGAGTACTATGGCATTCTACCACTCTCGACTTTGAGTGCATCATATCGATTATCATTTCGATTTTCCTATTTCACCTGTGTGCAGCCTGTATTTCATTGCCTGAGATGTGATTTCATGTGGGCCCTGGACTTATGTCTCTGCAACTTGGTATCTACTGAAGTGAATTACAATCATCTCATGAATCCGTTAATTGATCATGAACAGCTTTGTTCCGACGGAGGGATTATGGCCTTTGCAGCGATACATGGAGTTCTGGGTCATTGGAATATATTTGCAGCGGTGCAAGATTTCTTGGCACACAGCTACATTGAAAACCCACCGAGTTGCCCTCTGATGGTACTAGAGGCTCCGGTATTTAAAGACAATGTATGTTCTTTTCCTCTTTTCAATTGGATGGCTGACATGTTTTCGGATGATACCAGTGACTTCCTTTTAGAAGCTGTAGCTGCTTATTTCGCCTACTCAGTTATTGGATGACTTTTATGCAAGCCATTGACGTCAAAATTTTGTTTTCCCTCCCTATCTTTTTCACAATTTCTTTGACTTTTTTTTACATCAACAGACCTATTGGCTTTACTAACAGTAGACATTACAGTTTCCTGCTGGTCAGATTTTCGTGTTTTATGTGGACTACATTTTTTTTCCTCAGCTACTCGATTTCGAACTTAACTTTTTATTGAACTCTAATTTCAACAATTCAGTTGCATATCTTATCTTATCTTATTTCAAACGTACTCGGAGCAAAACAGGGTAATATATGCTACATGTGCCCTGATTAATGTGTAAAGTTAGCATGAGTTTTTTATAAGTTTACACGCCATTTTCCCTTTCAGCTGCTTCTTTGCGCCTCACACACCTCTGCTGCTTTCGTTTTCCATGTACTGAAATATTTTTAATTCATACGAGAAAAATATGTTCTTTCACTGATATTTGCATTACTTTTCGTGCTGTATTTCAGATGGAGTACTGAAACCTTCAAAAGATATGTCAATACAGTAGTTCTTCTCAACACTAATTTTCGATTGTTCCAACAGATTACATACATGCACCTCCATCCAACTTGCACAATAGCATAACACAAAGTTGATGCAGAGAGCTGATTGTTAATGAGCTGATGTCTAACCACTAGCATTTTCATGTATCGTTGCTAAACTTAAAGGCAAGACACCTTCTTAGATTTAATAAAATATAATGTACTTCCTCATAACGGTGTAGAATTAATTTTGCTAAACCATATTCATTTTACATCAACTATACCGTTTGTATTCTATGTACTAGTGACTATGCCGATTACTTTGTTTCTTACAATATCTGTACTCGTATTAGATAAAAAACTTGCCTTGAAATCAGTGCATTTCTGAATAAACATTTCAAATATACACGTTCTCTCTTTTAATCCATATTCTAAACTGAAATAATTGTATACTGAAAGAGTATTCATGTGTTCCACGTAACCTCAGCTGTACTAAGTTCATGTTTTCTTTTGTTGACCTGACTTACTCATACTTGAACCCGCAGGCCTATGACGGCCGGTCAAGCCTTTCTTAGCGGGTCGCGGACCATGCAAACAATCGTACCTCTGATAAGAAAATAATTTATTACTGTTACCAAGCAACGCCGCAGTTCCGCTTCACTCAGTCTTAATCACTGCTCCCCCGCTTCTACAGAGCAGACGCTATGTCGTATTTCACTCCTTATCACCCTTTCATCTCCACTACAACAAACACTTCTCTGCCAGCCACCAGAGAACAGAGTGGAGATGCAGAGGCACTAAGAAGTCAAATATGACATACCCTCTGCTCTGTGGAGCCAACCGAGCAGTAATTGTGAAAGTAGAAATTCACTAGCGCTTCAAAAAAGCATCTCAATTATATAAATAGTTTTTGAAAACCTGCCAAGTACTTTGATGCGACTATCTGTGTGTGCCTCCACAGCAAACTTCCTCAGCCCGGACTGAAGGCAGACACAGACAAACACACACACAGTAAGATAACACAGGGCAACGGAGACGGAGAGCAGAAGGGAGATGGAGTCAAACGGCAGGAGGGAGAGAGATATTTGTATACTCGGTCTGCTACCTCAATGTATGAAAGCATGTACTGCACAAACCTGTATACAACCTCATAATCACAATTTTTTTTTATTTTACTCCGCCCCCTCCCCCTCTCACCCCACCCCCACCTGTGCAGCCCGCTGCCACAAACCACACTGTAATTATGTCGTCTGACAGAAAGTTTATGAATACCTTAAGCATTAGCACTTTATGATGATGGTTTCACATGTGTACTACACGAACCTGTGTACAACCTCATGGTCACAACTTTTCATTTTATTTTACTCGACCACCTCCCCCTCTCACCCCACCCCCACCAGTGCAGCCCGCGGCCACAAACCACACTGTAATTTTGTCGTCTGACAGAAAGTTTATGAATACCTTAAGCATTAGCACTTTTTGACGACGGTTTCACATGTGTACTACACGAACCTGTGTACAACCTCATGGTCACAACTTTTCATTTTATTTTACTCGACCACCTCCCCTTCTCACCCCACCCCCACCAGTGCAGCCCACGGCCACAAACCACACTGTAATTTTGTCGTCTGACAGAAAGTTTATGAATACCTTAAGCATTAGCACTTTTTGACGACGGTTTCACATGTGTACTACACGAACCTGTGTACAACCTCATGGTCACAACTTTTCATTTTATTTTACTCGACCACCTCCCCTCTCACCCCACCCCCACCATTGCAGCCCGCGGCCACAAACCACACTGTAATTTTGTCGTCTGACAGAAAGTTTAGGAATACCTTAAGCATTAGCACTTTTTGACAACGGTATCAAATGTAATGTACCATTTCTCTCTCTATCTGCATTATCTGTGTCTCTGCTAATACCATTTTTTCATCTCAAAACCAACTTCTCTCATTATATGTAAACGCTTCAAAATCACACAAATAATTACTGTCTATATTAAACATATTTTATATTCCATTTTTTGCTGTTCACCAAAATTATATACAAAACTATTATTTACACTTCAAAGAATGTGAAAAAAAGGCACACAACCCCCATTAAATTCACAGGACTTCAGGCCCCCACGCCCCTCCCGTCTGGTCTAGCAGCCCAAGGTAACATATATATTCCAGATACACACACAGCCGCACCTGAACATTTCACATCTCTGTAAACATCCATTTGAATGTTAATTAGGCCTTGCAGTTATTTTACCCCTTCTAAAAGCCCCTGCAGCTTTACTCTGCCTACTAATTAAACATTCATGTACGCCTAACACATTTTTTTTAATTTGCCCCCCCAAAATTTCGTTCCAGTTTCGTCTCTGTCTGACAGTGAATTAAAAAAACTAACAGTGAAAGATTACATAAGAACATGACTGAAGACCACTTAGCTTATTGAAATTTATTATTCAAAATTTTAAACTAATAATTGCAAACAAGTAATGTCGTTAAAGAGTGATGAAACGAAATGGAAAAATTGTTTTAAAAATACAAGACATTATCACAGTCAAAAATGAGGTTACTCAGAGACTGTGAGGAAAATGAACCAATTTTAGTGACTAAAGCACATTTTACAGTACATGACAAAACAAACAGTTACAGACTTACCTTTACCAATGCTTTGTACGATGTACAACAGTGACACAAAACAGATATTCGTTTGCGGAACTCTGAATAATGCTTCTATCACTGCAACCAAAATTCAATGGCACAGATATCCTGTCAATAAAGACTCATATATGTCTCTTCAACCAATCATATTTCTTCCCGCAAAATTTTGAAATCAAATTAACATTTCAGTTGGTTCTCCCTCACAATATTTTCAATGTCACATAAAAGTCACCCATCACCCACAGCCTTCTCTGGCTGTTTCCATGGTAACACCTCATTCTGCACCTGGCTGAAGGCACAGGTCAAAAGTTCATATCGCAATGTTCTACATCAAACCAAGAATGCTGATTTCCCTCCAAAAACACCTGCCTACCCACAGCTCTGTTACATGTCATTTTTTTGACACCCAATAGTACTTTTCGTTTTACATAAACATTAACATGCAACGTAGTCTTCAATCTTCAGGTATTACAATCAACCAATCATTTTTATTTTTTCAACCACACCAAGCCTCATCCATTTTTTTATCCTTACTTTCAGCTTCTAACTACCATTCCACTTCCAGAAACCATCGGAGTACGAGTGCATCTGCTTTGAAAATGAAGGTTTGGCTTTTAGGACACAGTTATATTCACTGGAGTGAAAAATATGCAGCAAACAGACGAATTTCCAACCTTGATTTACCAAATGTGCAGATAACGTGGATTGGCCAGAGAGGGTTGAGATGTCACCAATTGATACCATTGGTAAAAACTTTTATGCATCTCCCAGAACCTGACCTTATAATTGTGCACTGTGGTGGGAACGATCTAGGCACATTGGCTGGGGTAGGTCTGGAAATGCTTCTAAAAGACACCTTTCGACAATTGATGACACTTTTTTCTCGAACTGCCTTGGTATATTCCTATATATGCCAAAGACAGAAATGGAATTGGTCCAATCAACATTGTGCACAAATTGAGAAAGCAAGGAAACATGTAAATAAATCTGTTTCTGCTTTCCTCAGAGATTATAGCATGGGTTCTATTTACCACAACAACTTGCGTTACAACATGCAAGGAATCTATAGGAGAGATGGTGTTCATTTCACGGATGAGGGAAACAGAATCTTCCTCTGTAACATGAGACTCTGCATCGGTACTTACTTATAAATGCAGAAAAAACTCAATTAAAACAAGGGCTCTTTTCAGAGCGACCTTATATCTAAGCACTCAAACTTCTGATTTATCTCTATTTTCACACTCTAGTAAATAGGTGTGCGCGACCGGGTGCGCGCACCCCGTAACTTTTTTTAAAAAAAATAAAAAATTATTTTCGCGTTCAAGGGCCTTACTGCACCCCCTGAGAAAACTTACGCGGCCAGACGATCTCTACCTTGTCCCCTTTCCATGTTCCAATGCTTTGAAATGTACAATATATTCACTCGCACTAACAAAATGGTGGTCAACACTTCCTTATTTCCTTCCAATCGAACGTTCACAGACATCACACACCAAAACAAAAATTCCGCTCGCGCACAGCCGCATTAGTGCGCGCACCCGAGCGCGCTTATAGATATATAATTGACTTCAACTTTAATTTTCTCAGCAACTACTGAACGGATTTTCACCATTCAAAAAAAGCGCAATCTGCGAGCCGGACTCTACCTTTTTGCCAAATTTCTTATAAATTCATTCAGCCGTTCGAGCTGTAGCCGTGTCTAAACGTCCTATGGAAAATAACATGGAGAAAACATGTTTTGGGACCCCCCTTTTATCTCAGCCCTCACTTGATAAATCCCCCCCAAACTTTTAGGGAAGGAGCGCAGCAGACCGAGCCATCTTCTTTGAGAAATTCGCAAAGATTCATCCACTGGGGCCAAACTTAATCCAAATAGAATGTTGAGGATTTCCTATGGATACTAGGTCCTAACTATAACTACCTACTGGCGACAGCCAGCAGGTGATATATATATATGTAGGTAGTTATAGTTAGGATTTTTTTCAATGTTAAATCTCAAAATTCTATTTGGAATAACTTTGACGCCGGTTGACGAATCTGCCTGAAAATTTCCTCAAAATGGCCTCGCGGCGCCCCGGTCCTTCCCTGGAAGTTTGGGGGGGATTTGTCAAGCGGGGGCTGAGATAAAAGGGGGGTCCCAAAACGTGTTTTCCCCATGTTAATTTCCATAGGGCGGTTGACCTCACTTTTAGCCCGAACGGCTGAATGTTTTACCACCAAACTTGGCAAAATTGTAGGGACTGGTAGCCCGATGTGCCTTTGCTATGTCTCAAGATATGTGCTTCAGTGGATTTTGAGTAATTTAGGTTAAAAAAAATATATATATCTATGGCAGCGCCTCGGTACGCGCTCCGGGGAGCGCTCCGGGCGCGCTACGCGACTTGCGCGCAGAAAGCTGATTGGTTCTTGGGTGTCTGTAAACATTTGAAACAGTCCGGAGCGGCCGCCATCTTGTGTCTCGGTAGGATCGAGACACAAGAGGTGGCCAAAACAAAGGGGGAAATGACCATAAGGGGGCAGGGTAGACCCACCCTGACCCCCTAGGTTTGATGTGGGGGGCTATAAAAGGGCCCCGCGGGGCAAAAAAAGTATTTTAGGAGCGCACCGGGAAGCGCACAAAAGAGAAAAAAGAATGCCAGAGTTCAAAATTTTTGACAAAATTTTATAAATGGGAGGTAGTTCTGAAAAGAACATTTTTTTAATTCTTTTTGTTGTTTTATATTTTTTTATTATTTTTCCGAACATTTTTCTTTTTTGTGTTTTTGAACAATTTTATATTTTTTGGGGGGTTTTTAAGGGAACAAACAAAAAACAGGGAATTGGAAATGGCTCAACAGGAGCAAAAAAAAAGAATAGAATTACTGTTTTCTTTGTTTGCTGCATTGGTGGTTGTCTATAGCATTATTTATTAAGGTGACGCTAAGTTCACCATAGCATAATGTTTTGCCCTAGAAAATGCAAACAAATTTGATCTTGCCAAATTTTTGCTGAATATTTGGCACCATTTGGCGTTCTTCAGGACCAGAAAGTGAGGGTACAGAAGAGGAAGTGCTGGCCACAGGGGGTGGGTTGTTTCGAAGTTCCTGGACTTCAGCCTGGACTAAATTATTGGGATGCCACCTCTCCATGTGGCAGATCATGGTATATTTACCAAAAGAATATTTCTTTGAGGGATTGCCCCTGGAGGGAACTTTGTCACAAATAAAACAGGTGACTTTGGGGGCGTTCACCTTTTTCTGGTCATCTGGAAAAGAAAAAAATTGCCAAATGAAGTGCACTTTAATGTGCCTTTGTCTTGGTTCTTCAGGGAGGAAGCGCCTTTGTTGTTGATCCTCATCCTCATCTTCCTCCTCTTCTTCTTGTCCTCCAAGAAACTGTGGTGGTGGACCTTCTTTTCTTGGTGGTGGGGGTGGTGGTGCACCAGCTGCAGCAACAAGTGATGGCATTGTTTGCTCAAAAATAGCTCTTGCTCTCTCAATGAAGAAAGTAAGAATGAGGGATTATTAAATCACTATTGCATGTATAAAGTTTTCGATACAGTCACTCATACAATCAATGAGTCTTATGTATACTTATTTATATACAACAACTGCCACATGCCTTTTATATTTCTAGTATGTTGGACATGTATCATTGAGTAATTTATTTACTCATCACCACACCCATAAAGACATTCACTCATCCAAACAACTGTTTCCACATACAGTCTTAACCTCATATACCTGGGAGAGGAGCTTTGCGCGCATCCAAGATGGCCGCATGAGCCAAGGGCTCCCGAGACCCTTGTACCCTCCCGCATATATCCTGTCAATGATCCTGTCTGCGATTGAGTGTCCGAGTAGATGAACCACGGCAGAAGCGAAAGCTGAAAACTACGTCCCGATCGGACCCTGGGGGACGGAGTTGTGATGTGAAGACTGCGGCCTACGCCTCCTAGATGCCCGGCGCTTGAGTTGGCATGGTGCCCGAGGTGTAATTGAACAACATTTGCTCAGGTTCCCGGAGGCGACCGGTCCGGTCCCACTTTCACTTTCGGTTTTGGTACTTGGACTGGTTTTGAGTCGGGAGACGCCTCACTGCAGCAGCTCATATTCTTGTTGGTGCCTGAGCGTTTCAGACAATATACGATTTGCCGGACTTTGGCCTGTGGGCAACGCGTCCTTTGTGTGGGCTAATTAAAGTGTGCGGGCCATTTTGTGCTTGCGCCTTTCTGCTTCAGAGCTGACAAGAGACATTTGGCGAATATCCTGGAAGATAGATATCGTCTCTGGCTTGCTAGACCGGAGACTTGTTCCCCCTTCTCCTGAGCTGGGCATCGACTTGAGATTGGCCTGAAATGGCAAGCAAATCGGAAGGGGACAAGCAGAATTTGGAAACCACTAGAAGGGGTGGATATGCCCAATCCAATGCCATGGATCGATATACCCAGGTTAAAGAGTCGCCCAGTGGACCGGGTAGGTCACTGGAAGAGGCAAAGGATTCCTCGGCCCCGGCGACCGATCTGACATTGCAGGACATTATGACCGCCATTGATGGCATTAGGTCATCCCTCGGCAAGCAAATGGAGACCTTGGCACAGTTAGACACCGTGGCCATTGATGTGAATCTTATTCGCACAGACCTTAAAAAGACAAATGAGAAGGTCAAATCGCTAGACATAAAGACATCTAGTTTAACGGATGACGTCATCGAGCTGCAGACCTAGGTTCGAAACCTGAGGGACTCGAATGACATTGTGGCCCGTCCCCTTGAGGATTTTGAAGGAAGGGCCCGAAGGAATAATGTCCATATAATCAGAGTTCCGGAAAAGGCAGAGGATCAAGCAGATGACCTTTTTGTGGAAGACCTTATCATCAACCAGCTAAAGCCCAAGGGACTGAGTAAGTTTTTTACTGTAGAGCGCGCCCACAGGATCCCTGGTGGAAGACCGAAAGTGGGTCCCCGCCGAGGCCTCTTATATCGTGTATCTCTAACTTTCGAGACAGAGACGCTGTCCTCCAGGCCTCCCGAGCGGGTGGGCCCTTGAAGTTCAAGAACTCAACTATCAGCTTTTATCCGGACTTCACTCAAGCGGTCCAAAAACAAAGACTCAGTTTTCTGGGGGTAAAGAGGAGACTTCATGACCTGGGTCTTAAATATGCCATGCTTTTTCCGGCCAAGTTGAGAATCGAACATGATGAGCGAACCTATTTCTTTGATAAGCCTGAAGTGGTGGCCGATTGGTTAGACACTTTGCCGACCCAGCAAGGTCCTGAGAGACATTCTGATGAGACTGAGGGAGGGATTGTGGAACAGGAATGATCATAATTTATCTGGCTCCTGGGGATGCTAATGTATTTCATATTATTTTGATGCAGATGATATGGGGGGTTACTGGGGCATCGAGGGGTCGCTCTACTCCTCAGCCTAACTTTCTGTAGTTTTGTTTAGATGTGGGGGCGACAGGCACACTTCGAGTTGGGGTGGACCTATATTTGAAAGCAGGGGTGCAGGGTGGTGGCAGTTGTAACGGGCTGTTTGGGTGGGGCGTGTGTTGGTTTTCAGTTACGTTTTTCAGCAAGGCCTTATATTGCAAGACAATTGTATTGATGTGCTGGGCTCTTCTTTCTGTTTTATGATGGGGGTAGGGGGTTGAGGTTGATGAGTTGGAATGTTAATGGGTTAGGGGATAAGATTAAACGTGGGGTGGTGTTGCAACTCCTGAAACGGTACTCTCCGGATGTGGTTTTACTTCAAGAAACCCACTTAGTTGGTAATACATGCCATGCCATGAATAGAAAGGGATATCGTTTGGTGGCTCATGATGGGTTCTCATCTGGGTCTCGGGGGGTTGGAATCCTCATTAGGAATTCACTTCCGTTCGAGGTGGAGTCAACGGTCCTTGATGAGAGAGGGCGCTATGTGGCTTATCGGGACAGTGGGAGGGTCGCACGCTTTCTGATACTGGGTGGCGATTTTAATGCAGTGGTGTCTGGTGTGTTGGATAGGCATCCACCTAGAGATCTCGGGAGGGCTCATGGCTGGCTGCCTGACTTCATTGATACAATGGAAATGGTGGACTGCTGGAGGTTGCTCCACACCACTCAGCAACAGTATACCTTTCTTTCGGGCGCTCACGGTAGTCTCTCCAGGATAGATTATGTCTTAGTACCAGCTGCGCAGGCGTCCAATGTTGCTGAGATTAGACATATGGCTCGGGGTATTTCCGATCACTCCCCGCTTTGGCTTCGTTTTGAACTGGCACCGGGCTCTGAGGGAAGGATAGCTCCTATTAACCCTTGGTATCTTTGTAATCCCAAGACTCGCAGTGCACTTGTAAAAGCTTTGGAACATTATTTACGGGAAAATTAGGGTTCTGTTTCTTCCTCTATATCGCTATGGGAGGCTTTTAAGTCAGTACTTAGGGGTCAAGCTCTCTCTTTAATTGCTGGTGTAAAAAACAAAAGGAAGAGGACGTGGTGTGGATCGAGACAGAGATAGCTGATTTGGAATTGGAACTGGAGCAAGAGATTACGCGCTCTAGATTGCATGCCCTACGATTGAAGCAGCTGGAATATAGAACGTTGGTAACGGATTATGTGAAGGCCCTTAGTAGGGAACAGCAGGGGCGTCTATACGACTCTGGGGACAAGGCCGGCAAATTAATTGCATGGTTGGACAGGAAAGATAGAGCTGGTCGTGTTGTACCGGAAATTGAGACAGAGAGTGGGGTCCTGGTCACCGACCCGCAGAAGATAGTGGCATGCTTCGCTGATCACTTTCGCTCAGTGTACTCTTCCGTGTCGGATAGACCGGAGGAGGACTCATGCCTGTTGTTGTGAGATATTGCACTCCCGTGCCTGTCTGAGGCAGATGAGAACGCATAGATGGTAAGATCACAACAGATGGGGTAGCGTTAGCAATACGCTCCCTGAACTCTGGTAAGGCGATGGGTCCCAACGGTCTCCCGATTGAGCTTTACAAGCTTCGCCCGGATAGGATTGCTCCGTATTTGAGAGACATGTCCTGGAATCCCGGGATCGTGGTCTCCTCTCCCACGATCAGAGATTGGCATTGATTGTGGTAATTCATAAGGAGGGGAAACCGAGGAATAGGTGCGCTTCGTATCGGCCGATCTCATTATTAAATTCTGAACCTAAGATTCTTGCTAAGTTGTTGACTAATAGATTAATCAAGGTTATTAGTGATTTGGTTCACCCGGACCAATCTGGATATATTCCGCATAGGAATACGGCATTGAACCTTAGACGTCTACACAGGGCTCTTGCGAGGGCCTCGACGCTGAGTGAATCGGCCATTTTGGCGTCACTAGATGCCACAATGGCGTTTGATACTATTGAATGGCCGTATCTGTGGGCGGTGCTGGCTAAATTTGGTTTCGGTTCAGATTTCATCAGCTGGGTGCGTCTTCTCTATACAGACCCGCTCGCCCAGATAGTGGCTAATGGTCGCGTTTCTGAGACATTTTATCCTGGTCGGGGTACTCGCCAGGGTTGCCCGCTGTCTCCTCTTTTATTCGCGTTGGCCCTTGAGCCTCTCGCGACTTGGATCCGTTGGGAGCCCTCGATAAAGGGCATTAAATGGTCTCCACAGTTTGAAGATCGTATTTCCTTATATGCGGACGACATTTTGCTGTATTTGACTTCCCCCAGGAAATCTTTGGTATTGCTTTGTGATGTCCTGACCTCCTTCAGTAGCAATTCTGGCTTGGTCATTAACTGGGCGAAATCCTATCTTTACGTTCTTAGTGGCGAGACACCGATCCTACCTCGTAACTGTCCTATTCAAATAGCATGGGAGGGGTTTAGGTATCTTGGAATTTATGTCTCGATGGACCCCATGGTTCGATACGAGAGGAATCTTCTCCCTCCTTTGACTCAGCTGAAGCGAGATGTGGCGGACTGACAGAAACTGCCATTGTCGATGCTTGGGCGGTCGGCCCTTTTTAAAATGATGTTGCTTCCTCGCTTTCTGTATGCCCTTCAGAACATGCTTGATATAGTCCCAGCTAGTTATTTTCATGTGGTGGAGGGTCTACAGATGAAACTGTTGTGGGACGGAAGTCTGCGGATTGCGCTCGCTAAATTAACGCTCCCTTGGTATGATGGGGGCATTGCTCTCTCTGATATTAAGAGATATTTTTGGGCTTCACAGTTGGGAGCCATTAATCACGGAATGTACGGCCCTGAGTTAAACCCTGGTTTCGCCATGGATAGGAGGCTACTTCCTGGGGGCAATTATTATAGAGCGTTGTAGACTAAATCTGTGGAGAGGACTTTGACGGGGCCAACCAAGACGGCTGTGCGGATCTGGCATGACGGTACAGTTTTGTTAGGGTGGAAGGACCGTCTGACTTTGGCTACCCCGCTTTTTGCTACATTTGGTAAACTGTGGAACAATAAGGGGTTTGACAAGTGGGATCTGATTGGCATTTCCAAGGTGGGTGACCTATGTGTGAAGGGACAGGTGAAATAGTTTGCGACCTTGCAGACCGAGTTTGAATTGGGAGGGATGGAATACTTCCGTTATGCTCAGGTCCGGCACGTGCTAATGTCAGTTTTTTGGAAGGGAAGGTTATACCGGAGTTTACCCCATTAGAGGATCGTTTCTTGGATGGTAATATGCCTGATAGTACCATTTCCCTGGTGTACAAGAAACTGATTAATCACAGGGTGGACCTTCTGTTGCAGCTGCATGATCAATGGACCCATGACGGCCTTGAGATTGACGACAAAGACTGGCAGTCCGCGATCTCCTCTCCGAAGGAGGACGCGATACCAGCACGATTGAGACTAGATAAGTTCAAAATACTACATAGGGTCTATGTCACGGGTCCCCGTCTGGTCAGGATGGGTCTGTGTCAGCGGGGCTTCGGTCAGATGGGGACGTTCCTCCATATCATCTGGGAATGTCGGGAAGTGTTTGACTATTGGAGTAGGGTTCATGAGGTTATGCAGGAAGTTACGGGTGTGGCTCTCTCGCCAAAGGCTAGACGCTGTTGTTTTTTTTTTTATCCTCATTTTGCAATTGTATGTGTAAGGAGTTTCAGGAGTCTGTTGTTTCAACGTTCTGTGCCGTCACCGCCCCGTGTTTCTCGTATTTCTTGGGGAGTATCCCTTTAGGTGTTGTTTGTAAACAGGTTCCTCCTTTATCCTTTATCATTGACAATAATTCAAATTCTTACACGGAAGGGGAGCTAGTCATCCTGGCTACTCGGCAGACATGATTCCGTCTGATATATTGTCATCGCTTTAATCATTGGATATGGTTGGCGGATCTATACAGAGGTGTTAATTAACTGTTTGGAAATACTGTTCCCACAGTTCCCAGAAGTTTGACTTTTTGCTTATTTTCCCTTTCCTATCTAGTTTATTCGTTGTTAATAATGAGTTTAGCCAGTTTGCGTGCAAAGGAGGTGCTGGTTTAACCCAGTTGATACAAATCTCTCTCCTATTAATACAAACAATAGCTTTTCCTGTTTTTTAGTCAACTTACGTGTATATATGTTATATCATTTGTAAGGTGGATCCCAAAAATAATTAGAGTAATACTTACATTTATTTGATGACCCAACGCCAAAGTTGTCGTCTTACCAACTTCATGCCAAAAGGAGGTGAGTAGTGGGCATTCTTGGAACATATGGATGCCATTCGCCTTCTCCAATCCACATTTGGGACAGGACTTTATGTTTGCTCCTTTAAATTTCGATAGTCTCTTTGGGGTCCAGTATGCCCTATGAATTGTGACCGAAAGGCTTAAATAGTGGGGAGGAACTGGTGATACACCTGGGGAAGTAATATGATTTATCTGGTAGCTACGTTCTAAACTGTGATTACTCTGTCCAGAACGGTCACATAAGGCAAAGGGAATTTATGGGCAACTAGGATTGATGTTTATGTTATCTTGCTTATGCATGAATATTGAATACAACATGAGAGGTCAACTGAATGACTATTAATTGTAGTTGAGCATTCAATGAATTTGCGCGAGATAGAATTCAGAAGCCGCGAATTCGTGCGAACATGCGATTTGCTTTTTTGCGGCGTGTTAGTTCGCAAGGTTTTGTGCGTTTTAGCAAGCCGCTTGTAGCGCAACGGCGCGAAGTTACCCTCACGGTCGTTAACGGGCGCGCCCATCTTGTTTGCATGACGTATTTTCGTTTCCGGGCGCGATGTGTAATCTCCCAAAGTGTGCGGCTCGCTAGTACAATTTCACGTGTGTTCGCGAGGAAAATCTCGCGCGAACTTACCCACGCGGTCGTGAACGGGCGCGGCCATTCTGTTTCTCATTCATTGCTATGGTTCTGGGCATGCTTTTTCTATCCTCTCTGAATCTCTGCCATCCTTTGCTTGTTTGAAGTTTTTTTTGATCTATTTTACTTATTATCTATCCCTCTATTTTTCTAGCTCTGTATTTTTGTGTTTTCTGCTACTTTTGGTTAATTTTAAACTACTTTTTTAAACTCTTTTCTTTTCTTCTTCCCTATTCTATTTTCTTTATTATTTAGCTTCCTTTCCTCCCAGATCATGGTAAAGGGAGCCGGGAAGCATCCCGAGAAGGGGAAGGGTCCCGCACCCCGTGCCCAGCTCCCGTGCGGGCATTTGAGGGGGGAGCAGGTCGCACCCCGGGAGATCTTCAGCCCGGCGGAGGAAGCCGCACTAATTTTTTATGTTCAGCGCCGCCTCCCCAGGACCATCATGAAAGGCGGCAAGATCGCTCGCGGGTACGGGATCCAGGAGCGCCGGAAGCTGTGGGAGAAGGTGTGCCGGGCCATGTACCAACACTCTCGGGTCTGGCGCACCTACAGCCAGGCCACCCACCATTGGATGGATCTCCTGGACCGGGAACGCGATCTGCTTGACCTGCTCGGCCTTGAGATCCCCGGGCTTGGTGAGTAGTAGTAGCTATTTCTTTACTACTCTGTTTTCTCCTGCTCTGTGTGTTATTATATTGCAAATTTTTGTTTTTTATCAAGAGCATTAATGCTGCTGGTTACATTGTAGGTAAATTATATTTGAAAATGTTCTGTGCATTTCAGGTGCACTGCTCTCCTTCTCAGTAGCGTTGCTACTATGCTTATTTGTTTTCGATTTTGTGTTCATTTCATTGACCTGTGAAATTATGTATGAGTTTAGTTTAAAGAACTGAGTAATGCTAGACACTAAAGGTCAGATTTTTAATTACCGGCACATCCCTGCAAAGTAGCAGGGATGCGCCAGTAATTGTGCGCCACGCCACCACCACCCATGGTGCGCCGTATTTACAATGCGGCGCACCATGGGCCCAAAACGTCACCAAAGCGTTACGCATCTGTGCCGTAAAGGCGGCGCATTGCTGGAGTTGCGTCGCAACGATGGCGCAGCTCCAGCAATGCTCTGGGGTGCCCTATCTCCCCAATGCTGCGTCAAGCCGTACGTCTGCTTCAAGCAGGCGCAGGGCTTGAGTCACGCATCATTGTCCTCAAAGTGACTGATTGAAATCTTGTAGATTTCCCTCAGCCACTTTTAGGATGCGTTCCTGCGCAGGAACGCCATTCCTTGCGCCGGAACGCCCCTGATGGCGCAGGGCTTTACAACCTGATGCATCTCCCATATGCGTCATGTTGTTAATATACGCCGCACCATGGCGCCTCTTTTGTTCTGCCGCTGCGTCACAAAAGTCACGCAACAATGGAGCAAAAGAGCTGCAAGGGGCTTCTAAATTAAGCATGGGCGAATTTTGCGAATCTCGCGTTCGCGAATTTTGCGGATTTGCGAACTCGCAATTCGCAAAATCCGCGAATTCTCGCGAATTTGCGGATTTTTTTTTTGTGTGTTCGCGCGGGTTTCTGCCAGTTCGCGAGGGTTTTGTACAATTTCGCAAACGCAAACTTACCTGTCGGGTCGCAAGTTTTGCGAACCTGTTGTTTCTACGTGTCCAGCCTGTTTGGGACACTCTTCTTCATCACTGCCACTCTCTGTCACCACTGCCACTCTCTGACTACTCATGCCACCCTCTGGCCCACCCATGCCACCCTCTGTTTCATCACAGCACCCTCTGGTTGTCCAGTCAGTGTACATTATTGTGGCAAAGCAAAGCACACCTTCCCTGCCTCAAGTGACCTGAATTAATTTGGGGCTGATTAATGTGTCACAGAATATTTTTTTAGCTGGCACCTGCTTCCTTAGTGCTTCCTGATTAGTGGTCTTTTGCACTTGCTAAGTGCTTTCCTTGTTGCAAAATTAGTTACAACACCTGCCCTTCCCCAACTGACAATAATGAATTAGGGGCTGATTAATGGATTTGAACTTCCAGCCTGGCTCCTGCTTGTCTCCCTTAGCTGTAATTCAGGACCTTTGTGGCATATGTGTAACTATTCTGAGGTTCAGAGCAGGGTCACATAATAGTTGCAAGTAGGCAACTGAACTCTGGAGGGGCCCCTCAGGAAGCACTACAGGAAATGGCTACTAATGATGAGCCTGAACTTTTGAACCTGGTAAGTAGTTTCAGTTTTGCTAAGATCGTATTTCTGCAATTTAGCGCTTATTCGCGGGGCGCGAAGTTGTACTGGGAAGCCGCGAACTCACGCGAAAAGTGCGAGCAAGTCATAAAATCCGCTGCTCGCGGATTTGCGGATTTTGCGGGAGATTCGCGAATCTCGCGGATTGCGAATTTACCGAAAATCCGCAAAATCCGCGAGCGAAACGGATTTTTCGCCCATACTTATTCTAAATGAGCCCCTACAGACTCAAGTCCAGTCCTTCCTTTGTACACATGGCGATAAGAAGAAATAGTGGTGGTGGATTGATAGTTTGAGTATTTTAAAGAATGGTTAATGTAGTAGGAAACTTTTTAGTGTTGTCGCTTATCTGCAATCACGATGGACTTTGTCTGTCACTTCGCGTGCAAATCAAGCAATACTAATAACGTAGTAGACCACATGAGATCAGCCAATATATCCCGTGGAATAGTTGTCTATTTGCTATTTCATATATTTTGTTATTGTTCTTTTGAAATGTTTGATTTGGTTGACAAATATCATCCATGTTTTCTGGTCTTTCTTTCATGTTGTACATCAGCTCCCCCCAGGGGCAAGAGGACACAGGAGGAGGAGGCTGCTGTTCAACAGGATGCAGGCCAGGATTGGGCAGGCGAGGGCTCCTTTGCTGGCCCCGGTAAGTTTTAATTTTAATATAGAGTACCTATTTTTTCCTAGCGTTCCTCATTCGATTTTTTCTAAATTGTCTTTGATCTTCTTGTAGACTGTATCTAAATTCTTATCCTGCCTCAACTATGACTCTCTGTGGTATGACTAGATTATTCTTATTAGTCTGTCTGTGTAGCTAAATAAGATTGCACATTTGGCAATTCCATTGGACTCCCATTCTAGTCAGCAATAGCTCTCTGCACTGAGTGCAGTCCTCTGGGATTGTCCATAATGTCTTTTCAAGTCTTCTAAATGTTTATGCTTTGACAATTGCCAACAATAAAAAGGTGAATGACCACCAAGAAAGAATAGGATACTACTTTACTTTTGGTTTGGATAGGAGGATAATCCATTCTACTACTGTTGCAGGGACAAATCTGCACAAACAGAACTATGGACACTAAATAATGCCTTGCTTAGCTTATCAATTATAATAGGTGCTGTTAGACTTTCCACATACCTCAGTGATAACAGACTTTGTAGTTGAACCCCCAATCTCCTTACTGACTAGATAGTATGGCAGAGTCATTTATCTCCCAAAGTCACCGATGATTGATCCCCAATGATGATTATCCAACGCAGGACAAGAGTACCGAGTCAGAGTCAAGAATTGTCAGAGGCACGGACTCATGCTTGAAAAAATTGCAAAACCTTTAGTTCAGCCACTCTATTATGGAGGACCAAAAACCACACAGTCTATTTAAGTTTAAAAGCTTTATTAAAAGTAAACACATTTATTAAAAACAAGTTTGTCATAAAACTAAACGTTTAACTGAAAATGGAAAAGTGTTTAGTGCTGACAATTAATTGAAGACATTTCTTGTGGTCAAGCCGAGCTCTCACCTGGTTTGAATTTGATCTTGCTCGTGTTCTTAGAAGTCAAGCTTCTGTCTGTTTGGAGAAAAAGTGGTGCGTGTTAAAAATAAAAAGCAAGCATTCATCAGTTGTGCCAAAAAGTGCAGCAAGACAACAGCCTTCCCTGGAAAAAGGGACATTTTTACTTTAGAGTAGACAGTCACAAATTATTACATTGTTTTTTGTTTTTATCACATTTCTTTATTCCTAGACCAAATAATATATAGTAGTGAGTGGTGTATTCTAACATTCTTAAATGTACTTTGTAGGTGGAACATCTGGTGGCGGGGCCAGCGCGGAGGTGGTGGTGCTGGACGAGGAGAAACCTTCTGGGGAGGAGGCAGCGATGCAAGTGCCGGACGACACCAATGTGCCTGTGAGGGTTCACACGGTGGTGGCGGGCAGAGGTAAGCTATATATTCCTTACTTATTGAGATTGAAGACTGCAGAGTGTGCTTTCTGCACGGGTGTATTATAAATCAACCAGGTAGTAGCCTCCTCTAAATGTACTTCGACTTAGCTGTGAAGTTTTTGGCGAGAAGAATCCCAATCAGATCTGAGATGAACTTGATGGATGGGATGAACGAAAAGCGAAAGAAGGGTGTAAGTAAGTGTGGAAGGACGAGAAATTTAATGATGACTGGCAAAGAAGAATGATATGTGTTTGCTTGGTCCCCGAGGTGGCTGGGAAGGAAAGAATATGGTATGGTGCATGGCTGGGTGAATGATGAAGCAAGGATGGGTGGAAGGAGAACAGCCTGGGTGGGTGAAACAGAAACTGTATGTGTGCATATACTTTGAATAGATGGATGCCTGGATCATGGTACTATCTGACTCTTAGATAGCATATGTGTATCTAGAGAGAGTAGACGGTCACTGGATGAACTAAGTGTTACTTTGAAGAGCATGTAACACCGCAGCCGCACGTCCGTTCCAGTGTAAGAAAGGCAAGGAAAAGAAGTTGTAATTTTGTCCAAATACTACCATGAATAGTAGCAGTAGTTTGTATTGCAACTGCAAGCACAGCATATATCCGGTTATTACGGTGGACACTCCTTACCTCTATTAATAAGTTTAGTTTAGTAGTAGTACGTCATTCATGTGTGGGTGTATCACTGTTCACTCAATAAAAAGCAATGCACCTAAAGTCATCCC
This sequence comes from Lissotriton vulgaris, assembly GCF_964263255.1. Lineage (NCBI taxonomy): Eukaryota > Metazoa > Chordata > Amphibia > Caudata > Salamandridae > Lissotriton > Lissotriton vulgaris. The sequence continues at coordinate 33,683 of NW_028254228.1, read as the reverse complement.
ATATGTAATCAAATACATCCCATGTGAAGTGATAGATAATCAGATTATTTAGCTTCTTAATTTTCCTTTTCTAGTACTCATTTGCACTGTAGGGTGAAAGTTAAATTAATTAAGCAGTAGCCCTTTTAACAGAGTATTCTCAGTGCCACCCGTAATAGAAAAGTAAGAGTTCACCACCTGCATGTACTGGACCGGTACAGTAACGCAAGTCTGTCTCACTCATCATGGTGTGCGTCTGTTTTTCTCGGGTGCAAGTTATTATGCCGGCTTGCATAAGATAACATACCAATTTTCCTAAACAAGCGAGAAGAAGAAGAATAAGACTGGTGTACTGTCATAGTCGACTGTAATGGAAGTCCATAGTGCTCGTAGAATTTGTTCCTTAAACTCCCACTAATGTTAGAGCAAGGATGAAGAAGTGGGAGTTTAGATAGATACTGGCCTCAATAGTTATGTACTGTGCTTTCAAGTTGCTAGTTGTACTGTGACACAACTTTCTGATCAATCATTTTGTGTTAATCTTAAGGAGCATTGGTTACAGACTATGTCTTTCTTTCTTCATATAGTTGCTCCTTCCAAATCAACAAAACCAACAAGGAAGGAGCGGGCTCGAATGGCCCGGCAACGGAGGCTGGATGCCACTGTCGCCAAATATCAGCGGTTGGTGGCCCTGGAGGAGGAGAACACGCAGTCTACTGGTACAACATCCACTGGGACAGCTGCATCCTCCTCTGTGCCCCCACGGGCTTCCAGCCAGTGCAGTGCTCCAGCGGTACGGAGCCGGGCTACCAAAGCCAACCGCCACCGCTGGGCAGCAAAGACAGTAGCTGCCCCCCACAGGAGTTGCAAGGCACGCTAGCACCGCTTATGCCTCAGAGTGTCCAACATGGAGCAGGAGGTCCTAACATATAAGACCTTGGTGGAGGGCCTCCGCTCCGACCATGCCACCCTCCGCAAGGAGTATGATGCCCTGGCCGCTAAAGTGAACAGCATCCTGCCGTAGTGTCCCTTGCCCCTTTTTTAGAGACTTTGGGGGGTGGGAATTGGGAGTTGGGTTGTTTTTGGGACTTTTGAAGGACAATCGTTGGAGTTAGGGAGGGTCTTGCGGGAGATTATTTTGTTAGGGCTACACAAATATACTTTTTGAAACTTTATCTTAGCATACCTGTTTTTTACTGCTTTTGAGTCTGGTGGGTGGGGGTTTAACAGTAAGTTTGTTTTCCTGAAACTTAAGTCTGTGTCATTTTCTTCCTTTAAGTGTAAATGGCTAAATGTTTTCAACACTAAGTGCCTCTCACAGAGTAAGTGATTTCAAGAGTTCTAGGACTTTAGTAGTACTACCGTCAATCTCTCGTCTCTCCTCATATTCCATTATACTACCTCCCACCAAACGCTTATCTTACCTGTAATTTGTGTTTGAAAGTAGGGCTAGGCCCAGGGCTGGCTCCACGGGAAATGGCGATTAAGGTTGGCAATCCTGGGCGGATGAAATGTCCTCATTGCGGTGGTACTAGTGGTGTGACACAGTGGCAGTTGCATGCCTATGGAAAAAAAGAACATGAAAACTGGTTTGTCCTTACTGGAGCATTACAACTATACAATAAAGAATATAGCAGGTGACAGTACACTAGAACAGTGCCACAATGTAGCCTTACAAATGGTAAAGTATTGAAAGTATAACTAGTACTTGCGTTGAATTTCTTTGACATTGGCTACTACTACAAGAAATAGTACTGAAGCTAAGTAAGTCTAGAATATATCCTCGGATTCCTTCACCAGCCTGTTGCTATGACCTTATCCTCCCCAGCAAGTGTGTGGAATTTTGATGTAATTTAGTCACACATCAATTAAAACCACACAGCCCGGGGGAAGAGGGTTAGGGTTTAGAAAATGGATGGGAATGGGGGTTTCTTTTTGGGTAGGTTTTGTTGAGAGAAGAAAAAAAAAGCACAGCATGGACAAACAATAATTGAAGATAAAGAAATCTTTGGGTACAAAGCTAACCATAAATCTTTTAAGTGACATAAAGGAAGTGCATGCACTACTGCATGCATTGTTACTGAAAAGTAAGTAGTACTTTCAGCAACCGTGAATGACAGAATGCGACAGTACAGGGCTGCAGCGTTTTCACTTGCCTATCTCTGCACTCAGAGAAACACTTCTTACATTAAATTAGGTTTAAAAAATAGCCGAAGTAAAACCTATAGAATGGCTGTAGGGATCAATTTAGAAGCAGAGAGAGATCCAAGAAATGCAGTCACACTCATAGAAGAAAACAATGGATACTGTATCTGTATGTTGTTGTAGTTGTCCTGTTGAATTTGGTAAGTAAGTTGCACGCATCAAGCCATTCCTCTTATTAGCGGCACTCCTCCATTCCAGCTGACGCTTCGTCCATCAATGTTAGTGACCAGAAGACACCCTGTCCACTGCCTGCCTGGCGGATGCTGAATTGCAGCTCGCTAATGTGAAGCCTGGCTTCATCCTTTTTTTCCCATTGCACAGACTGAAACCCGGCCTGTAATTATTGATGGAAAAACAGGAAGTGATATTAGAACACCACTGATAAATAAATATAAGGTATGTACGCGGTGTAGTGCAAAAAGTCACACGTTGAGTTTCCTAATAGACAGTACAATATTTTTGAAAGTGCGTACTCTGTCTGAGTCTCCTTTTGAAGGATAAATAAGTATGGGCAAATTAATTTAGCGGATCTTTCCCCTCAAGCTAGGTGTACTGTAAACTGTGTTTTAGAACAAAATTAGACCTTCCCAGCAGTGCTCCCACCCAGACCCTTACTAAAGCCAGTCGCAAAAATGTAGAAGACCCCCAAAAAACGAGGCCTAGGAGAAAACTGGTGACAAAACGTACTTTGAAAGTAAAAGTAGGCCCAAATACCCCCTTACCCACCGTGGATTGTATTCAAACCACTTGCAAGCAAGCAAAAGTATCCATACCTAGCATCGCTCCAAGACTTGCAAACCCCCCCACAAAAAGCCCCCCACCCAAACACATGCAATACAAATACTGCTAACCCTAACGAGCCCTAAGTTAAGAATAGTGGCAAACGCTTTCTTTAACTATGCCAAATCCCCCCTTTCCCACCATGGATTTTCTTCAAATCACTTGCAACCAAAATTACACATTCCCACGAGTGCTCTAGGACCCCAGAACTCAGTTGCAAACATCTAGAACACCCCGAAACACATGCAATCCTGCTGCTAGGGCTAACCCTAACGAACCATAAGTTACAAAAAGTGCTAAAAGGCTTTTCCTTATGGATTTTGTCCAAACCACTTCTATCCGGTATTAGACCTTCCCAGCAATGCCCCAAGACCCGCCAACCCGCAAAAAATCACAACACCCCCAAACAGCCAAAAAGGAAAATCTCATACTTACAATATTTATTGGCCTTTGGTCCAAACGCGCTGTGCAGCTAGGTCAGAACTCCCGTTTTCAACAACGGATTTCCTGAAAAGCAAATACAATCAAAATTAGACTGTCCCAGCAGTGCTCCCAGACCCCAAAACCCACCCACAAACACCCAGAACCCCCCCAAAGAGCACCTCAAAGCAAGCAAGTCAGCAAAACGCTAAATAAATTTGCCTTCGATTTGGTCCAAACGACTTTTATCCGGTATAAGAGCTTCCCAGCAATGGCCCCAGAGCCGTCAACCCAGGCGAAAACTAGTAGAAGACCCCCAAACCGCCAAAAAGCAAAAGTACAAAAATGGGGACTTAGTCATTTTCATGGCAATTTCCAAAATCACTCCGCGCGCGCTCTGCAGCTAGGCCCTAACTCCCCTCTGCCACCATGGATTTGCTTCAAACCTCTTGCAATCAATAGTATCAATAGCCAGCAGTGCTCCCAGACCCCGAAACCCACCCACAAACACCAGGAAGCCCCCCAAACAGGCCCCCGAAAACGCTACATTGAGCGAAATGTCAGAAATAGCAAAAAAAATGTCATCATGGATTTTGTCCAAACCACTTCTATCCGGTATTAGACCTTCCCAGCAATGCCCCAAGACCCGCCAACCCACCCGCAAAAAAGCACAACACCCCCAAACAGCCAAAAAGGAAAATCTCATACTTACAATATTTATCGGCCTTTGGTCCAAACGCGCTGTGCAGCTAGGTCATAACTCCCATTTTCCACCATGGATTCCCTGAAAAGCAAATGCAATCAAAATTAGACTGTCCCAGCAGTGCTCCCAGACCCCAAAACCCACGCACAAACACCCGGAACCCCCCCAAAGAGCACCTCAAAGGCAAGCTAGTCAGCAATAATGCAAAAAAAATGTGCCCTCCGATTTGGTCCAAACAACTTTTATCCGGTATTAGAGCCTCCCAGCAATGGCCCCAGAGCCGTAAACCCAGGCGCAAACTAGTAGAAGACCACCAAACAGCCAAAAAGCAAAAGTACAAAAATGGGGACTTAGTCATTTTCATGGCAATTTCCAAAATCACTCCGCGCGCGCTCTGCAGCTAGGCCCTAACTCCCCTCTGCCACCATGGATTTGCTTCAAACCTCTTGCAACCAATAGTATCAATAGCCAGCAGTGCTCCCAGACCCCAAAACCCACCCACAAACACCAGGAAGCCCCCCCCAAACAGGCCCCCGAAAACGCTACATTGAGCGAAATGTCAGAAATAGCAAAATAAATGTCATCATGGATTTTGTCCAAACCACTTCTATCCGGTATTAGACCTTCCCAGCAATGCCCCAAGACCCGCCAACCCACCCGCAAAAAAGCACAACACCCCCAAACAGCCAAAAAGGAAAATCTCATACTTACAATATTTATCGGCCTTTGGTCCAAACGCGCTGTGCAGCTAGGTCATAACTCCCGTTTTCCACCATGGATTTCCTGAAAAGCAAATGCAATCAAAATTAGACTGTCCCAGCAGTGCTCCCAGACCCCAAAACCCACGCACAAACACCCGGAACCCCCCCAAAGAGCACCTCAAAGGCAAGCTAGTCAGCAAAAACGCAAAATAAATGTGCCCTCCGATTTGGTCCAAACCACTTTTATCAGGTATTAGAGCCTCCCAGCAATGGCCCCAGAGCCGTAAACCCAGGCGCAAACTAGTAGAAGACCACCAAACAGCCAAAAAGCAAAAGTACAAAAATGGGGACTTAGTCATTTTCATGGCAATTTCCAAAATCACTCCGCGCGCGCTCTGCAGCTAGGCCCTAACTCCCCTCTGCCACCATGGATTTGCTTCAAACCTCTTGCAATCAATAGTATCAATAGCCAGCAGTGCTCTCAGACCCCAAAACCCACCCACAAACACCAGGAAGCCCCCCCAAACAGGCCCCCAAAAATGCTACATTGAGCGAAATGTCAGAAATAGCAAAAAAAATGTCATCATGGATTTTGTCCAAACCACTTCTATCCGGTATTAGACCTTCCCAGCAATGCCCCAAGACCCGCCAACCCACCCGCAAAAAAGCATAACACCCCCAAAAAGCCAAAAAGGAAAATCTCATACTTACAATATTTATCGGCCTTCGGTCAAAACGCGCTGTGCAGCTAGGTCATAACTCCCGTTTTCCACCACGAATTTCCTGAAAAGCAAATGCAATCAAAATTAGACTGTCCCAGCAGTGCTCCCAGACCCCAAAACCAACCCACAAACCCCTGGAACCCCCCCAAAGAGCATCTCAAAGGCAAGCAAGTCAGCAAAAACGCAAAAAACATTTCGCCTCCGATTTCCCAGCAATGGCCCCAGAGCCGTCAACTCACCCGCAAAGAAGTAGAACACCCCCACAAGTGAAGAGTCTTTCTTCATTGGGCATAATCCAGCCCTCAGCTTTGAGGGAAATAGGAGTCTGGAGGAGGAGGATAGAGGAGCATGTTCTTGTGAACTTGTGAACCTGAGGATTGCAGACTGAGGCACCTTCAAATCAATAAGCAAACAAGTGAAGACAGTTCTGCTGATGGACCTGTTTTTGTGATTAGGTGATTAAAGTTTTAATTATATTACCTGTGCAAAACAAAGAAAGACAGACACACAGGAATAAAAGTGAATAAGGACGAAAACATTTATTGATTCATTGTCTCATTTTCAGGGCTCGGTGTCAGGGAATAAGAATAAGGGTTCGTCCTCATACTCTGCGAATTCAGGCTGGATGAGGTCAGTGTCACCTAACAGAGAACAAATTCCCTCATCTACGTTGCAGTCCTCCTCGTCGTCATCCGGCGTGTGTTCTCGTACTTTGTTATCTGGTGGTATGAGGTGCTGTTTCATCTTGATCATTGTTAACCGTCAATCTCTCGTCTCTCCTCATATTCCATTATACTACCTCCCACCAAACGCTTATCTTACCTGTAATTTGTGTTTGAAAGTAGGGCTAGGCCCAGGGCTGGCTCCACGGGAAATGGCGATTAAGGTTGGCAATCCTGGGCGGATGAAATGTCCTCATTGCGGTGGTACTAGTGGTGTGACACAGTGGCAGTTGCATGCCTATGGAAAAAAAGAACATGAAAACTGGTTTGTCCTTACTGGAGCATTACAACTATACAATAAAGAATATAGCAGGTGACAGTACACTAGAACAGTGCCACAATGTAGCCTTACAAATGGTAAAGTATTGAAAGTATAACTAGTACTTGCGTTGAATTTCTTTGACATTGGCTACTACTACAAGAAATAGTACTGAAGCTAAGTAAGTCTAGAATATATCCTCGGATTCCTTCACCAGCCTGTTGCTATGACCTTATCCTCCCCAGCAAGTGTGTGGAATTTTGATGTAATTTAGTCACACATCAATTAAAACCACACAGCCCGGGGGAAGAGGGTTAGGGTTTAGAAAATGGATGGGAATGGGGGTTTCTTTTTGGGTAGGTTTTGTTGAGAGAAGAAAAAAAAGCACAGCATGGACAAACAATAATTGAAGATAAAGAAATCTTTGGGTACAAAGCTAACCATAAATCTTTTAAGTGACATAAAGGAAGTGCATGCACTACTGCATGCATTGTTACTGAAAAGTAAGTAGTACTTTCAGCAACCGTGAATGACAGAATGCGACAGTACAGGGCTGCAGCGTTTTCACTTGCCTATCTCTGCACTCAGAGAAACACTTCTTACATTAAATTAGGTTTAAAAAATAGCCGAAGTAAAACCTATAGAATGGCTGTAGGGATCAATTTAGAAGCAGAGAGAGATCCAAGAAATGCAGTCACACTCATAGAAGAAAACAATGGATACTGTATCTGTATGTTGTTGTAGTTGTCCTGTTGAATTTGGTAAGTAAGTTGCACGCATCAAGCCATTCCTCTTATTAGCGGCACTCCTCCATTCCAGCTGACGCTTCGTCCATCAATGTTAGTGACCAGAAGACACCCTGTCCACTGCCTGCCTGGCGGATGCTGAATTGCAGCTCGCTAATGTGAAGCCTGGCTTCATCCTTTTTTTCCCATTGCACAGACTGAAACCCGGCCTGTAATTATTGATGGAAAAACAGGAAGTGATATTAGAACACCACTGATAAATAAATATAAGGTATGTACGCGGTGTAGTGCAAAAAGTCACACGTTGAGTTTCCTAATAGACAGTACAATATTTTTGAAAGTGCGTACTCTGTCTGAGTCTCCTTTTGAAGGATAAATAAGTATGGGCAAATTAATTTAGCGGATCTTTCCCCTCAAGCTAGGTGTACTGTAAACTGTGTTTTAGAACAAAATTAGACCTTCCCAGCAGTGCTCCCACCCAGACCCTTACTAAAGCCAGTCGCAAAAATGTAGAAGACCCCCAAAAAACGAGGCCTAGGAGAAAACTGGTGACAAAACGTACTTTGAAAGTAAAAGTAGGCCCAAATACCCCCTTACCCACCGTGGATTGTATTCAAACCACTTGCAAGCAAGCAAAAGTATCCATACCTAGCATCGCTCCAAGACTTGCAAACCCCCCCACAAAAAGCCCCCCACCCAAACACATGCAATACAAATACTGCTAACCCTAACGAGCCCTAAGTTAAGAATAGTGGCAAACGCTTTCTTTAACTATGCCAAATCCCCCCTTTCCCACCATGGATTTTCTTCAAATCACTTGCAACCAAAATTACACATTCCCACGAGTGCTCTAGGACCCCAGAACTCAGTTGCAAAAATCTAGAACACCCCGAAACACATGCAATCCTGCTGCTAGGGCTAACCCTAACGAACCATAAGTTACAAAAAGTGCTAAAAGGCTTTTCCTTATGGATTTTGTCCAAACCACTTCTATCCGGTATTAGACCTTCCCAGCAATGTCCCAAGACCCGCCAACCCGCAAAAAATCACAACACCCCCAAACAGCCAAAAAGGAAAATCTCATACTTACAATATTTATTGGCCTTTGGTCCAAACGCGCTGTGCAGCTAGGTCAGAACTCCCGTTTTCAACAACGGATTTCCTGAAAAGCAAATACAATCAAAATTAGACTGTCCCAGCAGTGCTCCCAGACCCCAAAACCCACCCACAAACACCCAGAACCCCCCCAAAGAGCACCTCAAAGCAAGCAAGTCAGCAAAACGCTAAATAAATTTGCCTTCGATTTGGTCCAAACGACTTTTATCCGGTATAAGAGCTTCCCAGCAATGGCCCCAGAGCCGTCAACCCAGGCGAAAACTAGTAGAAGACCCCCAAACCGCCAAAAAGCAAAAGTACAAAAATGGGGACTTAGTCATTTTCATGGCAATTTCCAAAATCACTCCGCGCGCGCTCTGCAGCTAGGCCCTAACTCCCCTCTGCCACCATGGATTTGCTTCAAACCTCTTGCAATCAATAGTATCAATAGCCAGCAGTGCTCCCAGACCCCAAAACCCACCCACAAACACCAGGAAGCCCCCCAAACAGGCCCCCGAAAACGCTACATTGAGCGAAATGTCAGAAATAGCAAAAAAAATGTCATCATGGATTTTGTCCAAACCACTTCTATCCGGTATTAGACCTTCCCAGCAATGCCCCAAGACCCGCCAACCCACCCGCAAAAAAGCACAACACCCCCAAACAGCCAAAAAGGAAAATCTCATACTTACAATATTTATCGGCCTTTGGTCCAAACGCGCTGTGCAGCTAGGTCATAACTCCTATTTTCCACCATGGATTCCCTGAAAAGCAAATGCAATCAAAATTAGACTGTCCCAGCAGTGCTCCCAGACCCCAAAACCCACGCACAAACACCCGGAACCCCCCCAAAGAGCACCTCAAAGGCAAGCTAGTCAGCAATAATGCAAAAAAAATGTGCCCTCCGATTTGGTCCAAACAACTTTTATCCGGTATTAGAGCCTCCCAGCAATGGCCCCAGAGCCGTAAACCCAGGCGCAAACTAGTAGAAGACCACCAAACAGCCAAAAAGCAAAAGTACAAAAATGGGGACTTAGTCATTTTCATGGCAATTTCCAAAATCACTCCGCGCGCGCTCTGCAGCTAGGCCCTAACTCCCCTCTGCCACCATGGATTTGCTTCAAACCTCTTGCAATCAATAGTATCAATAGCCAGCAGTGCTCCCAGACCCCAAAACCCACCCACAAACACCAGGAAGCCCCCCCCAAACAGGCCCCCGAAAACGCTACATTGAGCGAAATGTCAGAAATAGCAAAATAAATGTCATCATGGATTTTGTCCAAACCACTTCTATCCGGTATTAGACCTTCCCAGCAATGCCCCAAGACCCGCCAACCCACCCGCAAAAAAGCACAACACCCCCAAACAGCCAAAAAGGAAAATCTCATACTTACAATATTTATCGGCCTTTGGTCCAAACGCGCTGTGCAGCTAGGTCATAACTCCCGTTTTCCACCATGGATTTCCTGAAAAGCAAATGCAATCAAAATTAGACTGTCCCAGCAGTGCTCCCAGACCCCAAAACCCACGCACAAACACCCGGAACCCCCCCAAAGAGCACCTCAAAGGCAAGCTAGTCAGCAAAAACGCAAAATAAATGTGCCCTCCGATTTGGTCCAAACCACTTTTATCAGGTATTAGAGCCTCCCAGCAATGGCCCCAGAGCCGTAAACCCAGGCGCAAACTAGTAGAAGACCACCAAACAGCCAAAAAGCAAAAGTACAAAAATGGGGACTTAGTCATTTTCATGGCAATTTCCAAAATCACTCCGCGCGCGCTCTGCAGCTAGGCCCTAACTCCCCTCTGCCACCATGGATTTGCTTCAAACCTCTTGCAATCAATAGTATCAATAGCCAGCAGTGCTCTCAGACCCCAAAACCCACCCACAAACACCAGGAAGCCCCCCCAAACAGGCCCCCAAAAATGCTACATTGAGCGAAATGTCAGAAATAGCAAAAAAAATGTCATCATGGATTTTGTCCAAACCACTTCTATCCGGTATTAGACCTTCCCAGCAATGCCCCAAGACCCGCCAACCCACCCGCAAAAAAGCATAACACCCCCAAAAAGCCAAAAAGGAAAATCTCATACTTACAATATTTATCGGCCTTCGGTCAAAACGCGCTGTGCAGCTAGGTCATAACTCCCGTTTTCCACCACGAATTTCCTGAAAAGCAAATGCAATCAAAATTAGACTGTCCCAGCAGTGCTCCCAGACCCCAAAACCAACCCACAAACCCCTGGAACCCCCCCAAAGAGCATCTCAAAGGCAAGCAAGTCAGCAAAAACGCAAAAAACATTTCGCCTCCGATTTCCCAGCAATGGCCCCAGAGCCGTCAACTCACCCGCAAAGAAGTAGAACACCCCCACAAGTGAAGAGTCTTTCTTCATTGGGCATAATCCAGCCCTCAGCTTTGAGGGAAATAGGAGTCTGGAGGAGGAGGATAGAGGAGCATGTTCTTGTGAACTTGTGAACCTGAGGATTGCAGACTGAGGCACCTTCAAATCAATAAGCAAACAAGTGAAGACAGTTCTGCTGATGGGCCTGTTTTTGTGATTAGGTGATTAAAGTTTTAATTATATTACCTGTGCAAAACAAAGAAAGACAGACACACAGGAATAAAAGTGAATAAGGACGAAAACATTTATTGATTCATTGTCTCATTTTCAGGGCTCGGTGTCAGGGAATAAGAATAAGGGTTCGTCCTCATACTCTGCGAATTCAGGCTGGATGAGGTCAGTGTCACCTAACAGAGAACAAATTCCCTCATCTACGTTGCAGTCCTCCTCGTCGTCATCCGGCGTGTGTTCTCGTACTTTGTTATCTGGTGGTATGAGGTGCTGTTTCATCTTGATCATTGTTAACCTCTCCACATTTTTGGGCGAGAGGCGGCTCCGTTTGGAAGTTACAATGCCACCATCAGCACTGAAAACACGTTCAGAAGACATGCTTGCGAGTGGGCAAGACAAGTAGTTTATAGCCATGTTGGAGAGCTGTGCCCACAATTCTTTTTTCCCATGCCAATACGCCAATGGGTCAGCATTAACATAGGCCTCTGTTGAGTCATTCAGATAGTCCTGCACCATCGACTCAAGGTTCTCCAAGGTTCCTTCACTTTGCTTACTTTTTGCTGGGACCTTTTGAGAACCAAACCCAAGGAAAGCCAATCCTCTTCTTCACCCAATGTTACTGTTGTGTCTGGTGCAGATGATCCGGTTGCCGGTGTCTTTAACGGCTGAGAGGTCACTTGTGCCACAGGTGCAGAAGTGGATTCTTTTGACTGGGGATGGCCTGCTGATGCTGATGTACTGCCTTTTCCTTCAATTTTCTGCCGTTCTCTTTCAATCCTCATGGCTGACAAGGCTAGCCAACGTTTGTACTTTGTAACATCTTCATCAACAAAAGGAAAGAATGCTCGGCCTGCCAGCGCCTTTTTGTAGCGTGGATCCAGAATAGTAGCACAAATGTAATGCTGTTCTGAGTGAATCATTTTAAGACGTTCACCGCCAAGTAGGCGCTCTAATATTTTCTCTGCCAAAACAAAAGCTTCTTTCTTTTCTTCATCTTTTTGAAACATAGAAGACACCGCCTTCAGTTGGTGCTCCAGCATGCGCAACAATGGGATAGCTTTTCCCAAATTACAGTCCTCCCTTCTGACTGCACGCGTGAAGACCTCAAAAGGACAAAGCATGTCTGTCAGGCTTTTAACTAGCTTCCATTGCGCCGCATCTAGCCTCAGGTCCTTCTGAGCTGTACCCAGTGTTAAGAAATAGTGATCGAGTACCGTATACTGCTCATACAGACGCTCAAGCATGTAGAAGGTTGAGTTCCAGCGTGTTGCCACCTCCTGGATGAGTGCTTTCACTGGCATTCGACGTTCATGTAGCAGGCTCCTCAGATGCTTCCGGGCCTTAAAAGAATGGCTGAAATGGTTGAACATTCTTCGGCAGGTGGCCACTAACTCGCACGCTGGATTGTCTTCACTCAAGAATTTTTTAACAACCAGGTTTATACAGTGCACCAAACACGGCACTCTGAAATAGTTACCCAGATCCATGGCCTTAACTACATTGGTGCCATTATCCGTGGAAACATAACCAATCTGGCGTTTTTTTGGGGACAGCCAGTGAAAGACCTTTGTGTTACACTCATTCAAAATGTTTTCTGCTGTATGACGTTTCTACAAGCCAAACATGGATAGTGTTCCATGTTTCCGAGCAGCTTTAAAAACTTGGTCCGGGTCAACACCTGCGTTTAGCTTTGCTTTAACCCCTGAAAAAGAGACCCAGTGTGCAGTGATGCACAGGTAATCAGCACCTGCGCCACTGGTCCACATGTCTGTTGTCAGATGTATAGCGTGAACAGCACTCTTCTCCAAAGCTGCCCCAATCACCTCCAGCACATCTTCATGTAGTGCTGGAACCGCAACTCTGGCAAAATAGAACCGGCTAGGAACCTTCCATTTAGGGCAGAGAGCTGCCAATAATTCTAGAAAACCAACACGTTCTACAAAAGAAAAAGGGAGAAGGACCAGAGCTAGCATTTTAGCCAGCTTAGTGTTATACAGACGCGTCAGTGGGTGGTTGCGATCATATGGCGCCTCTGAAAACAACATGGTTCTAATGTTGCCCTGGACCATGCATTTACGGGATGATGATGACTTCTTCGACCCAGTTACGCTCGCTGATGAACTTTTTCGCATTGGTGTCTCCCTCTCACCCACACTCTTAGTGTGGCTCACAGGGGATGTGCTGCTGACAGGGGTACTGGGTGTAAGTGAAGTGTTTGACACTTCTTCCTCCTCGTCATCATCAGATGAAACATCAACGTTTTCTTGACTTGCAATTCGGGCTTCCTTGATCTCCTTTAGGTGCGCAAACCATTGGACAGCGTGCTGTCTCCTAGGATGACCTCTCTGGCCTCCGGTACCATAGTTGGTACCAAACTTACCACGACTAACTGCATGCTTACAAATGCTACAAATGGCGAAGTTTTCCTTTTTTGGGCAAACACTAAAGAAGTCCCAAACTGCGGACTTGAAATGTCTGTGGGGGCCGGAGGAGGCGGCGATACTGGTGGTGGTGGTCATGCTGCTTATGCCAGATGAAGTGGAGGATGTGGATTGCCGAACTTTAGTACGTTGTGCACTTTCACCACCACTAATTGAGGTCGAGGTGGATGGAGGTCCCTTCTGGCGAGGAAGAAATATGGAAGCGGTACGTGTTGGTGTACTAGTTAACTCCAATGATTGTGGTGTTTCCAATGCCTCCTCGTCGACAACATCATCATCACGCTCAGCAGCTTCTCGGGCTAGGGTCAAAATGTCTCTTTGCTGCATGCCCGCTGGGGCTGCAGTGACCTTTATGATGACTGGGTCATCGTCGTGAGAGTCTTCATCAGCAAGACTATCCGCCACTTCTTGTTGAGCCTCATCACACTCCATAACTATGAGACTTTCGACGACATTCCTTTTACGCTTAACTACCTTTGTCAGATCATGGTGTGCCTCACTCTCAGACCGTAGTGGTGGTTCCCAAGTTTGATCCATATCATCAGAAGGAGGTGGGCTTGAAGAAAATGTAGACACCACCCTTGATCTTTTCCTTGCTAGGGATGAGGAAGACAATGAATGATCATCAGGAGGAGTGGCTTCCTCAAATGATACCTCGGCTTGATTGTCGATTTCCTGATGTGCCCCTACTTCGGGAGGAACAACTATTCTGGGTACTTGTGACCCTCCATGCAACTCTGCTTGCGCATCTCCTTGCGCTGCCTCTCCTTCCACATGTACTTGGGCTTGTACTTGCACATGTGGTTGTTGTTGCGGCTGTGGTTGTTCAACACTCGTCAGATGAGTTACAACAACCTGTGTTGATTGAGGGACATTGCTGCTACTTTCTTGCGATGAGCCAACATCACTGGTCGATGGTGATTGAACAACTAGACTAAGTGCCTCTGCAGCACTCAAGGGCTTGGACTTAAGTTGGCGTGGTGGTGGTGGCACTGAGCCCAATGGTGCGGGGTGCTGCTCCCAGCTTGGTCCCCAGCAGATCCCGCTGCTGCTGCAGGCGTACTTTTTTTTTTAACTCCCAAAAAATGTGGCGGGCGGCATACCAGTCTCCTTGGTAACTTGCTTCTTCTGCTCCATACTGGCAACTTTCTTGCTAGAGGAGCTACGGGGAACTTTTTTTGGGGCCATCTTCTTCAGAGGTAAGAACAGTAGGCCGGAGTTGCACGAGTTGCAGAGTTGTCTGTGGCCAGACGTGACGTCGCATGACGTTATGCTGCACACACACACACCACTGCAGGACTTCTTCCTGGCACTGGTGGTTCTCTTCAGTCTTGTGCACCTAAAAGCAATGGAAGACAGAGGAACATCAGTTCAGTTATACACCCCAAAAACTCGAAAACCACATAAAAATCAGCACAGTCCCATGCCATCCAAGCCCTCCATGATCTTTAAATTCAAGACACCCCACTGAAAGACTAGGCCCATGCACCCCTCACTACCCCTGGGCATAATGGTTGAAAGCTAGGCAAAATGGTTGCAGACCTAAGAACACTGCCTGCATTCAAAATGGCCCCCTGCCTCCCAGCACATGGCTAGGGCCTGCCAGTACCAGCACTCAAAATGGCCCCCACCCACATGGCCTGTCCCCATAAACACCCCAAAAAATCGAAAAACACAGAAAAATCAGCACAATCCCATGCCATGCATGCCCTCCATGATGTTTAAATTGAAGACACCCCACAGAAAGACTAGGCCCATGCACCACTCACTACCCCTGGTCAAAAGGCAACAACAACAGCCCAAAAAAACGAAAATCACAGAAAAATCAGCACAATCCCATGCCATCCATGCACTCCATGATGTTTAAATTCAAGACATCCCACAGAAAGACTAGGCCCATGCACCACTCACTACCCCTGGGCATAATGGTTGAAAGCTAGGCAATATGGTTGCAGACCTAAGAACACTGCCTGCATTCAAAATGGCCCCCTGCCTCCCAGCACATGGCCAGAGCCTGCCTGTACCAGCACTCAAAATGGCCCCCACCCACATGGCCTGTCCCCATGAACACCCCTAAAAATCGAAAACCACAAAAAAATCAGCACAATCTCATGCCATCCATGCCCTCCATGATGTTTAAATTCAAGACACCCCACAGAAAGACTAAGCCCATGCACCACTCACTACCCCTGGTCAAAAGGCCACAACAACAGCCCAAAAAATCGAAAAACACAGAAAATTCAGTACAATCCCATGCCATCCATGCCCTCCTTGATGTTTACATTAAAGAGACCCCACAGAAAGACTCAGTTCATCCACCACTGAGTACCCCTGGGCAAAAGGCCCCAACAACAGCCCATAAAATTGAAAAACACAGGAAAATCTGCACAATTCCATGCCATCCATGCCCTCCATGATGTTTAAATTCAAGACACCCCACAGAAAGACTAGGCCCATGCACCACTCACTACCCCTGGGCATAATGGTTGAAAGCGAGGCAAAATGGTTGCAGACCTAAGAACACTGCCTGCATTCAAAATGCCCCCCTGCCTCTCAGCACATGGCCAGGGCCTGCCTGTACCAGCACTCAAAATGGCCCCCACCCACATGGCCTGTCCCCATGAACACCCCAAAAAATCGAAAAACACAGAAAAATCAGCACAATCCCATGCCATCCATGCCCTCCATGATGTTTAAATTCAAGACACCCCACAGAAAGACTAGGCCCATGCACCACTCACTACCCCTGGCCAAAAGGCAACAACAACAGCCCAAAAAAACGAAAATCACAGAAAAATCAGCACAATCCCATGCCATCCATGCCCTCCATGATTTTTAATTTCAAGACACCCCACAGAAAGACTAGGCCCATGCACCACTCACTACCCCTGGTCAAAAGGCAACAACAACGGCCCAAAAAAACAAAAATCACAGAAAAATCAGCACAATCCCATGCCATCCATGCACTCCATGATGTTTAAATTCAAGACACCCCACAGAAAGACTAGGCCCATGCACCACTCACTACCCCTGGGCATAATGGTTGAAAGCTAGGCAAAATGGTTGCAGACCTAAGAACACTGCCTGCATTCAAAATGGCCCCCTGCCTCCCAGCACATGGCCAGGGCCTGCCTGTACCAGCACTCAAAATGGCCCCCACCCACATGGCCTGTCCCAATGAACACCCCAAAAAATCGAAAAACACAGACAAATCAGCACAATCCCATGCCATCCATGATGTTTACATTAAAGAGACCCCACAGAAAGACTCAGTCCATCCACCACTGAGTACCCCTGGGCAAAAGGCCCCAACAACAGCCCAAAAATCGAAAATTCCAAAATTGTAGTTGCAGCAACTGTAATGCCCCAAACAAACTTACTTGTGAAATTTCTAATCCAAACTTGATCCAAAGAAAGTCAAAAAGGCCTCAAATCCAAATATCCAGCAGCATCCACAAAAAGTAATCCTTCCAGGTCAAGAATCCGAAAGTGACCAGCAAAAAAAAGTGCAGGCAAATGTCAACCTGAGGAGTTATTCTGATAAAAATCATCATTTTCAGCAGGTTTATGCTGCTTGCTGGTGGATTTCTTGTGCAGAATTTCAAATTCTGTAATTCCGCGAGTGCGAGATTGTTGCTGCTATCCACATCTACGTGTTTGCAATAGCGAACTCTCGCGATGCGTGCTGTGCAAGGTGGCAAGCCGCGATTACGTAATCGCGGTCGCCAAACTCCCGCGGAATCCCGCAGCAAGATCCAAAATGGCGCAGCACTTGCAAAATATCGAGAAAAACAACTCGTCAAACGCTGAATGACGGTAAGTGAACGCCGCGCGCCGCAAAATTGTATCACCAAGAAAAAAAAATCAGCTGCTTGCAAATTTGCGGATTTTCGGTAAATTCGCAAGCGTTCGCGGATTGCGTATTTACCAAAAATCCGCAAAATCCGCGAGCGGAACAGATTTTCTGCCCATGCTTACTGGTGACGAGGGCCTTGGTGACTGTTTTCCTGGTTCCAGTGGGGATCCAGCGGAAGATCTTACGGAGCATGCGGAGAGTGTTGAAGCAGGAGGAGGTTACGGCGTTAACTTGCTTGGTCATCATGAGGGAGGAGTCAAGGATGAAGCCCAGGTTGCGTGCGTGGTCCGTGGGCTTGGGTGGGGGGCCCAGAGCAGGGGGCCACCAGGAGTCGTCCCAGATGGAGATCATCATGCACTGGGACAGGAACAGACTAATTTGCATACAGCCAGGTTCTGAAACTGGGATGGTGCAGTGAGCTAAAAAACGGTGTTGGATCTAGCCCTGATCTCTTGACTGGGTGAGAGCTTTCTGTTTAATTCAGAGACTCTGTCCCTCACCACCCCTTGTAAATATTTTTGTCCACCCTAAGCGTGGAAGGGTATTCTCAGATGTGAGACCCTTGCTCATTGCACCATCAGGATTCAAGCAAACCGGGCCGAAGACGGCTGTAATGCCAGAAACCGGTCCCCGGGAGCTTGTTTCCTTCCCAGTGTAAGAATTGGCTTTTGTAGTTTGGTTTGCCCTGTTCCCATCATGCACTGGGACAGGAACAGACTAATTTGCATACAGCCAGGTTCTGAAACTGGGATGGTGCAGTGAGCTAAAAAACGGTGTTGGATCTAGCCCTGATCTCTTGACTGGGTGAGAGCTTTCTGTTTAATTCAGAGACTCTGTCCCTCACCACCCCTTGTAAATATTTTTGTCCACCCTAAGCGTGGAAGGGTATTCTCAGATGTGAGACCCTTGCTCATTGCACCATCAGGATTCAAGCAAACCGGGCCGAAGACGGCTGTAATGCCAGAAACCGGTCCCCGGGAGCTTGTTTCCTTCCCAGTGTAAGAATTGGCTTTTGTAGTTTGGTTTGCCCTGTTCCCATCATGCACTGGGACAGGAACAGACTAATTTGCATACAGCCAGGTTCTGAAACTGGGATGGTGCAGTGAGCTAAAAAACGGTGTTGGATCTAGCCCTGATCTCTTGACTGGGTGAGAGCTTTCTGTTTAATTCAGAGACTCTGTCCCTCACCACCCCTTGTAAATATTTCTGTCCCAATGAACACCCCAAAAAATCGAAAAACACAGACAAATCAGCACAATCCCATGCCATCCATGATGTTTACATTAAAGAGACCCCACAGAAAGACTCAGTCCATCCACCACTGAGTACCCCTGGGCAAAAGGCCCCAACAACAGCCCAAAAATCGAAAATTCCAAAATTGTAGTTGCAGCAACTGTAATGCCCCAAACAAACTTACTTGTGAAATTTCTAATCCAAACTTGATCCAAAGAAAGTCAAAAAGGCCTCAAATCCAAATATCCAGCAGCATCCACAAAAAGTAATCCTTCCAGGTCAAGAATCCGAAAGTGACCAGCAAAAAAAAGTGCAGGCAAATGTCAACCTGAGGAGTTATTCTGATAAAAATCATCATTTTCAGCAGGTTTATGCTGCTTGCTGGTGGATTTCTTGTGCAGAATTTCAAATTCTGTAATTCCGCGAGTGCGAGATTGTTGCTGCTATCCACATCTACGTGTTTGCAATAGCGAACTCTCGCGATGCGTGCTGTGCAAGGTGGCAAGCCGCGATTACGTAATCGCGGTCGCCAAACTCCCGCGGAATCCCGCAGCAAGATCCAAAATGGCGCAGCACTTGCAAAATATCGAGAAAAACAACTCGTCAAACGCTGAATGACGGTAAGTGAACGCCGCGCGCCGCAAAATTGTATCACCAAGAAAAAAAAATCAGCTGCTTGCAAATTTGCGGATTTTCGGTAAATTCGCAAGCGTTCGCGGATTGCGTATTTACCAAAAATCCGCAAAATCCGCGAGCGGAACAGATTTTCTGCCCATGCTTACTGGTGACGAGGGCCTTGGTGACTGTTTTCCTGGTTCCAGTGGGGATCCAGCGGAAGATCTTACGGAGCATGCGGAGAGTGTTGAAGCAGGAGGAGGTTACGGCGTTAACTTGCTTGGTCATCATGAGGGAGGAGTCAAGGATGAAGCCCAGGTTGCGTGCGTGGTCCGTGGGCTTGGGTGGGGGGCCCAGAGCAGGGGGCCACCAGGAGTCGTCCCAGATGGAGATGGATGGGCCGAGGATGAGGACTTCCGTCTTGTCTGAGTTCAGTTTCAGGCGGCTGAGCTTGTCAGGGATGTCGATCATGGTTATTGGGGATGATATGGTGCATTGCCCTTCGTGAAATGTCTGTTTGTGTTAGAGCCATCAAATAGCGTAGTATAGCACAGCAGTCACTGTGGCAAAGACAAAACCAACAGAGGTGATTAGAGCCGGGGACAGCGGTAATATCAGCTGTTAACTGCCCAGCATTAGCAGCTGCCAATAGGGCTGCAAATACAGTTATACAGCAACATCAGATATAGCACCAACAAGCACTGTTCAATAGAGAGCCCACCAAAGAAGGAATAAACATGGCAACATCAGCAGTATTGTGTCACAATTGGTGATTTGTGATTTTTAAGTCAAATTAAGTTACTGGTTTAAAGCTGGTTTACAGAGGGGAAGAACGAGGATCGAGCAGGGTAATTAAATAAATAAACATTACTGAGTCTTCTTCACAGCTGATGTTCTGTGTATGTGTAAATAAGCATTTTTAAATATCCAATAAATTGCAGATGTTATCACTTCGGCTAGTCTAAGTATTTTCATTGCTGCTTTTCGCCTAAATCAAATTGTGAATATAGGTAAATTAAAAGAAATTAAAAGAAATATTAATTTAATTAGGAAGTTCTGTTTATAGTGCAAAGTATAATATTACATGACTTTGTTGAATAATTAATAATATGTATTGAGTAGCAGATGCTATAAGACAAATAAAGTGAACATATTTTAATTGTGATTCATTTTTAATAAAGGTAAATATTTTATAAAACACGGATAATTACTATCTAAATAAAGAGAAAATGTTTTCCTGGTATTAGAAAAAGAAAAAGGTTGTTGTTACATGTGAGAGCACATTAATGAATACACCATCTCTCCCAAAGGAAATACATTTTAATGAAAATTTGGTTTGCAAAATTATAAATGAAAATGATAAACATGAGAGAGTAGAATGTATTGGTCAGTGTAGAAATGATGTTGTAAATACAGATCAGGACAGAAATTCAAGCAGACCCCCAGAACAGATTAATGTAACGCCAAGAGTCCCAGTTCAGATTAATAGAGTCCCAGCCCAGACCCCTTCTCAAGGTGTCACAAAAGAAAGGTATGATGAGATACCTAGTACTTCTGGAATTAGTATTCATGATCATGTAAATTCTACAAATGATATAATTGGGCAGTTAACCTCAGACATGGATGTAGTGACAGTCCCAGTGCTTAGAAAAGATGAAACCAGTCCCACAGCTTTAATGGTCCCATTACATTCTGAAATTCAAATGTTTGCTGAAAGACTTTATTCTAAATGTACCTGAAAGTCAGTTAGTAATAATTCAAACTCAGCAAGAGAGAGTGATGACTCTAGCTTCAGCTAGTGAGGACTCTGATATTGACTTGATTGATCTGAAACAGCCTGATGAGCCCAAATTACTGGATGTTGCAAAATTTAAAATTGATTTAGAAGAATTATTAAATGATACAATCAGTACAGACAGATTAAAAACATATCAGGATGATGAGGACATTGAAAGCTTGAACAATACAGATAAAATTGCCCATATAAAAGATTTAATTTGGGCTTTGAGAAAATGGGGTAATCAGAATAAATGGAAAACAAAATGGACGATGAAAAAGGAGAAGGAAAAGGCGTATTTAGCTTTTGTAAGAGAGTGTAAAAATCAACAGATGCAGAATAAGATAAATAAGCAGCAACAGCTACTGAATGAACAGCTACAAATACAGCGACAGGTGGTGATTCAGCAGAATGAAATACCTCCGCCGCCATTTTCAGATGAAACGTACAGAACAGTACATGACCTGAAAAGGGTTAACGAAATAGTTATCCCTTGTTGTCCTATTGTGCCCAACCCAGCAGAGATCCTTTGTCAGATACCACATGATGCTGACACATTTTTGCTTTCAGGTTCCACGAGAAAATTTTAGCATGGTGTTGCTTTCCTCAAGAATTCACTGAGAGTCCTTCTATTTTTAATGAATTGACCTTAGAAGATTTAGAATTACTTAGTAAATCAACATTGGTCAAATGTATAGATAATTTGCTTGTAGCAGCAAAAACAAAAGACAATCGTGTAACAGACACCATTACACTTTTGGATCAATTGACAGATGAGGGACACAAAATGTCACCTGCAAAATTGCAGTTTTGTAAAAAAGAGGATAAATACCTTGGACATAGAATTGCAAAAGGAAGCAGACAGGTAACTATTGAGAGAATTAAAATGACTCAGGCAATGGAACTCCCAAAGACACAGAAACAGAAACAGGTAAGAATGTTCCTGGGCATGGTAGGTTATTGTTATCAATGGATTAGTGGCTTCTCAGTTTTTGCGAAGCCTTTGCAAAGATTGACAAAAGCAGATGTGAAAGGCCCAATTGTCCTGAAAAAAACTGAACTTGAGGCCTTTAAGCAATTTAAAAAGAGTTTGTGTAAAGCTTCTGCTCTGGGCATGCCAGACTTCAACAAAGAAATTGAGCTTCCTGACCAAATAGCAGTGATAAAATATATTGCAAATGGAGAGAAAAATAATTATGTCTCAAAAGGCAATGCGTACGCAGGTACCATTGCTAAGTTTTGTGCTCAGGAGAGGGTTGCAATCAATTGGGAAAAATGTAATGAACATGTTTCAAGTTTTCTCATACTAATCTTTGTAATTCAGACATGGCAAAAATTAAAACAATTACATGATGAGGTAAATGATGAGGAGAAAAACACATGGTAGAAAAAAGGTTGCAGACAGCGAGAGGAAGATGAAATTTGGGTTTACAAAGATGGCAGACCTGTTATGCCCAATTGCATGATTGCTGACATGGCACGGATGTACTATATGTACTATGGTCCAGGTCATTTAGAAAGAGACACAGTGATTCAACTGTTCAGGGAGACATGGTATAATCCAAAGTTCAGATTAGTTGCGGAGTCACTTTGTCAAAAATTTCTGACATGCCAGAAATACAATCCAGGTCGAACGACAATTGAGAGTTTGGGAACCATAGGCCGGTAGGGTGGTTCATTTACAGGTATTCAAATAGATTTCTTTGAAATGCCCCAACATAACAAACTGAGATATGTCCTAGTCATCATTTGTTTATTTTCAAAATGGGTAGAAGCCTTTCCAACAAGAAAAAATGACACAATAACTGTGGGAACAGATGTGATTTCAAAAGAAAAGGAGCAGGCTCATGATCAGCAACAGCAAGGAACTCTTCAACATCGTCAAAGAATTCACCAACCCCACCGCAGCATCTAACGACATCACTCCCTCCCAAGACCTCTGCAACGCATTATCCTCCTTCTTCTACAACAAAATTGCTGACATCCACAACAGCTTCGAGAATTCTCCAAGCGATCAACCCTCCCCACCTCCCTCTGTTCCTACTCCGCCAACTAACATCCCCAGCGCCTGGAACCCAATTACCACTGAAGACACCATTCGCCTCATGAACTCAATCCACTCTGGCTCGCCCACTGACCCTTGCCCCCACCACATCTTCAACAAAGCTGACTCCATCATCGCCCCCCACCTCCGTGATGTCATCAACTGCTCGTTCAACTCTGCCACCTTTCCAGAAAGCTGGAAACACGCCGAACTCAGTGCCCTTCTGAAGAAACCCACAGCAGACCCCTCTGAACTTAAAAACTACCGACCCATATACCTCCTCCCATTCCCGGCCAAAGTCATCGAGAAAGCCATCAACAGCCAGCTCGCCACCTTCCTTGAATCCAACAACTCCCTTGATCCATCTCAATCTGGATTTCGAGCCAAACACAGCACCGAAACCGCCCTCATTGCAGCGACCGACGACATCCGAGCACTCCTGGACATTGGAGAAACAGTGGCCCTCATCCTACTTGACCTTTCCGCCGCTTTCGACACAGTCTGCCACAGCACCCTTATACATCGACTCAGCAACATCGGCATACAAGGAAAAGCCTTGGACTGGATCATCTCATTCCTCACTGGGAGAACTCAAAGAGTCCGACTTCCCCCATTCTATTCAGAGGCCACCGAAGTCATCTGCGGCGTACCTCAAGGATCCTCACTCAGTCCCACCCTCTTCAACGTATACATGAGTCCTCTCACCTCCATCGCGCGTCAACACAACCTCAACATCATCTCTTACGCTGACGACACCCAGTTAATCCTCTCCCTCACCAAAGACCCCAACACCGCCAAAACCAACCTTCACGAAGGCATGAAAGAAGTAGCCGAATGGATGAAACATAGCCGCCTAAAACTCAACTCAGACAAAATGGAGGTACTCATCCTAGGTTCTTCCCCCTCAGCTTGGGACGACTCCTGGTGGCCTTCTGCACTGGGCGCAGCACCCACACCCACAGACCATGCAAGTAACCTTGGCTTCATCCTAGACTCTTCTCTCTCGATGTCCAGACAAGTCAACGCCGTCTCGTCTTCCTGCTTCAACGTACTTCACATTCTCAAAAAGATCTTCCGCTGGATCCCCCTCGAGACAAGAAAGACTGTCACCCACGCACTGGTCACGAGTCGACTGGATTACGGTAACACACTTTATGCCGGAATCACAGCAAAATTACAGAAAAAACTCCAGCGCATCCAAAACGCGTCAGCGAGACTCATATTAGACATCCCGCGTCAAGATCACATCACCAGACATCTAAAAGACCTCCACTGGCTTCCCGTTAACAAAAGAATTACTTTCCACCTTCTCACCCACGCACACAAAGCCCTCTACAATCTAGGACCCGAATGCCTCAACACTCGACTGTCCTTCTACAAACCCACCCGTCAACTTAGATCGTCCAATCATGCCCTCGCCACAGTCCCGCACATCCGGAAATCCACCATGGGTGGCAGATCCTTCTCCTACCTGGCTGCCAAGACATGGAACTCACTCCTCACTCACCTCCGCCTTACTCAGAACCATATCTCCTTCAGAAAAGAACTTAAAACCTGGCTTTTCGACAAATAATGAACCCCTTCCCCTAGCGCCTTGAGACCCTCTGGGTGAGTAGTGCGCTTTATAAATGCCAGAACTATCTATTGCCAGGAGACTGGGTCAGAACCAAGGTTCATCAGAGGAGAAACTGTTTAGTACCCAGGAAGCAGAAAGCAAGGCAAGTGATTTCAGTCACAACAAATGCTGTAAAGTGCAGGGGTCTGAAAAGGTGGGTGCATATAAGTCACATCCTTTGTGTACCTGCACCTGATAACCCTGATGAAGATAGTGACGACACTGCAACTGATTCAGACTCAGAAAAAAGTTCTGAAGAAGATCCAGATCTTGAAGATCGACAAGGTGGTCGACATCTGGATGATGATGTCAATGTGAATGAAACATTGAATGAAAAAGATCTAGAGATTGTGATTCTAGATTCAGAAAATGATGAAGATCTGCTGGAAAAAGAAGCAGAAAAAGAGTCTGAGATTGAAGAGATTCAAGATCAGGAGAGTATTGAAAAGCAGATTGGAAGCTCTGAAAGCAGGAACGGAAATTCTGGAACTGGGTAGCTAGAAGCAAGGCCGTAAGTGGAGGACGAATTGCCAAGTACCAGCTACAGGGATGTTGTTCCTAACGGAGTGAAGCTGCTGAGTAAAGAAGTTCCTAGATACAGTTTTGAAATCTCTGAAACTGAGATAAGAAGATTCAGAAGAAGGGCTTGGAAAGTTGAATATAATGAAATAGAGCTAAAGAAGAAACTCTTGAGAAAAGGTGACTGGCCAAAAGAAGACTTGAAGTTTAAGTTGGTGAAAAGATCGAAAGAGCGAATTCATGAAAGTGGATCAGATAAAAAAGAACAAGTTGGAAAGAAAATTGAAGTAATTAGCAGGAAGAGCAAAAGACCATTGAAGCAAAATCAAAAACATAAGTCTCCAGGATGGGCCTATATAATAATACCACCAGTAGTTGAGGTCAGCAGTAGCAGTCAGAAAGGTTTGGAAGATAATGGTGACAATGACTAGGTTTAGTTTTCTTTAAGTTGAGGTTTATTTTAGCATAAGGCTGAAGAAAATTGTGTTAGGTGACACAAGGTCGAAGATATTGTGTTAGTTGGAAACACTTTTATGTAAGACGCAATGTCGAAGAAAACATGTTTTAGAATTAAAAAAAAAAGAGGCGGTATAAACTATATATTTTTCAAAAATTAAATTTTTTTTTGTTTTTGTTTTGTTTTGTTTTATAATACACAGATTGATATTTGTTTTGTTGGTGCAATTCAAAATGTAGATACCTATAAATTCATTGGGTGTTGGGGATTCAAAGGTGGAAAGGATTCAACTTAGCTGAATAAAGAAAGTGAAAAGGAAATAGATTTAGAAGGATGTAGGACTCAATATGAGATTTGCAGCAATATAGATGAAATTAGAGTTTAAATACTTATCCTGAATAAGCCTGAAACATGTTCAATAGATAACATTTTAAGTAAAATTTTGGCTTTTATTCTGTGATTTATAAATCACCAGATGAGGGAGTTGATGGAGCGGGTTAATGAACAATATTTTGTTCAGGCTTGTGAATTCAGTCTAATATGTTTGCTGCATGTTATTAAATCAACCTAGAATAAACTGTGCAACATCAACATATGGGACTAACATTATGCTTATTTGTGCAAAATGCAAAAGAAATAATACATTAATTATTGTCTATTGTCTTTGTCATATACTAACTGCTGCTGTCAAAAATAATAGCATGTGCTTTTTAAATGTGCTTCTGTCTTGTCTTTTCTGTGACAAATGCAGTTCCAGATCAGATTGGTACATCAAAGGTAATATATGTTGCCTAAATGTGCTTTTGCTAGGTAACATAATTAATGGGTTAACATTTAGCAAAGGGGGTGGGTAACAGAACAAATGTCAATTCTTTAATTAATTGATGTTTTATGTTTGTTTAAATAATAGTTTACTGAAAGAAGCATAGAGTTGGCTGCAGAAAAATAATGCATTCTGAAAAAGTGACGCAAGCTAAAGTGGCGCAGAAAATTGGCGCTTTCTGAAAAGAGGCCTGCTGATGAAAAGCCACACGAGAAAAACTTATTTTGAAAAAAATGAGAAGCCTATAAACTTTTATTGTGAAAAGTTTTTGAAAAAAACTGCAAAAGGCGACTCTGTGGAGAGGTTTGCTATTGTGCCACGGGAAGCTCAGAACGGACAGGCTCAAGGCCAGGATGTGAGTCGCGGCATTTTTGTGCACTACATGAAAAATCTTTGCTACAAAATGTAGCAGCCTAAGGAAGTGCCGCCAGGACTCTGTGCATGAACAATGGCTTTGTGTAAAAGCCCGGACTTGAGGTGGAAGATGTCACAATTTACTGTGGCGTGAGGTGGTTCAGCCAATGGGGAGCCAGAATTCAGCTGTTGGAACGTGAAAATAGTTAGTTTAGCCTTAGAGTTGGCTCAAGAAGCAGACTTTTTCCCTACGCTTCTTGATTCCATAGGGACGTGTTCTGCTGTCCAATGAATACACGTAAGGAAAGGAGATTTTTAAAAGACTTTGTTTTCAGGCGATGAGGGTAGAGACAGAGAATTAGTTAGGGTTTGGAAATGCTCTTTTTCATTTATTCCCATTAATGATTAATATTTCTTGAAACAAGCTCTCTTTATAAATGCTGAATAAAACTTTCTTTATGACTTTTTCTAATTCTTGTTTAATAAAGTTCCAAAGCCTAAGTTTTCATGAATATGTTTGAATAAACTTACTAAATGACAAGCTGTTCTTGTTTATTGTAGATTAGTTTAACCACTTCCCTGCTAATGACAAGGTCAACTCGTCATGGGTTTTACCTGCCCTGTGCTTATGACGAGTTTACCTTGTCATGAACAATGATAAATCTGGGGCTGCAGCACCCAGCGGGAAAACCCCTTAGCAGCCAAGGTGTTAAACAACATATTAGATTCATTTGCCTCATGATTCAGCTGCTCTGTTATTTTTATGGGCCTGGTATTGATTGGTAAGTATGGTGGTATGGTGGTAGATGGTGACATCATTTATGCGGAATTTTGGTAGGAGCGCTGGATCACTGTCAATGAGCAACTCACCCGCTACCTCGAGGAGAACAACATCCTGGACACTTCCCAGTCCAGGTTCCGCAGCAACCACAGCACAGAGACTGCCCTCATCGCTGCCACTGATGACATCAAGTCCCTGCTGGGAAACAGAGAAACGGTGGCCCTCATCCTCCTGGACCTGTCAGCGGCCTTCGACATGGTGTGTCACCACACACCACAAACACGCCTCCACAATGCTGGGATCCAAGAGAAGGCCCTGGACTGGACCACCTCCTTCCTCTCCGGCAGAACACAGAGTGTCCGCCTTCCCCCTTCCGCTCCAAAGCCACCAAGATCATCTGCGGCGTACCCCAGGGCTCATCCCTCAGCCCAACTCTGTTTAACATCTACATGGCACCGCTCGCCCACGTCGCCCATCGGCACAACCTCAACATCCTCTCCTATACCAATGACACCCAGCTGATACTCTCCCTCACCAAGGACCCCCACACCGCCAAAACCAACCTTCACGAAGGAATGAAGGCCGTTGCTGAATGGATAAGAAACAGCCGACTGAAGCTGAATTCGGACAAGACGAAGGTCCTCATCCTCGGATCCAACTCTTCCGCCTAGGAAAACTCCTGGTGGCCGACCGCACTGGGAACCGCTCCAGCACCCACCAACCTGGCACGGAACGTCATCCTCGACTCCACCCTCTCCATGACTAAACAGGTCAATGCCGTCTCCTCCTCCTGTTTCAACACCCGCCGCATGCTCCGTAGGATCTACAAGTGGATCCCCACTGAAACGAGAAGAACAGTCACCTAGGCCCTTGTCAGCAGCAGGTTGGACTATGGAAATGGCCTCTACGCAGGAGCCTTTGCCAAACTCCTGAGATGGCTCCAACGCATCTAGAACGCCTGATCCTTGAAATCCCTCACAGCAGCTACATCACACCCCACCTGAGAGACCTGCACTGGCTCCCGGTCAACTAACCACCACCCTCGTCCAGAGCCCACCCGCCGACCATACCGACCCCAACACCGCCACCCGCAACTTCAGACAGTGGATCAACGACTGCGCCAACACCCTCGCCCTGATCAAGAAACCCTCCAACAATCTTACCAACAAGAAAGCCAGCTGCTTCACTGAAGACCTCCGGGCCTCCAAGCAAACCTGCCGAAAGCTGAAGAAGATCTGGCTCCGTGAACGAACACAGGACAGCCACACCCCCACAAGAATGCCACTGCAGACACCATCACCTCATCAGATCCGGCAAAAGGGCCTCCTTCAAAGACAGCCTAGACAATAACGCGCACAACAGCAAAGAGCTCTTCAACATCGTGAAGGAACTCTCCAACCCCAGCTCCAACACCAACAACTTCCCACCATCGCAAGACCTGTGGGACTCGCTGCCACCTTCTTCCATGGCAAAATCACAGACATCCATGACAGTTTCAATGCCACGACCTCCCCGACAACCACTGAGACCTCCGCCCCCATGACCACAGTCCGCACCAACCGCCTGCTCTACTGGACCAACATCAACGACGATGACACCATCAAGATCATGAACACCATCCACTCCGGATCTCCATCAGATCCATGCCCACACCACATCTTCAACAAAGCCAGCACATCCATTGCAACCCATCTTCGGAAAGTCATCAACACCTCCTTCGAGACAGCAACCTTCCCGGAGAGCTGGAAGCACACCGAGATCAACGCCTTACTCAAGAAACCCAAGGCGGACCCCAAGGACCTTAAGAACTTCCGGCCCATCTCCCTGCTCCCGTTCACAGCAAATGTCATCGAGAAGACTGTCAATGAACAACTCACCTGCTACCTTGAGGAGAACAACATCCTGGACCCTTCCCAGTCGAGTTCCGCAGCAACCACAGCACCAAGACTGCCCTCATCCTCCTGAACCTGTCAGCCGCCTACGACATGGTTTTTCACCACACACCATGAACACGCCTCCACAATGCTGGTATCCAAGAGAAGGCCCTGGACTGGACCACCTCCTTCCTCTCCGGCAGAACACAGAGCGTCCGCCTTCCCCCTTCCGCTCCGAAGCCACCAAGATCATCTGCGGCGTACCCCAGGGCTCATCCCTCAGCCCAACTCTGTTTAACATTTACATGGCACCGCTCGCCCAAGTCGACCATCGGCACAACCTCAACATCCTCTCCTATGCCAATGACACCCAGCTGATACTCTCCCTCACCAAGGACCCCCACACCACCAAAACCAATCTTCACGAAGGAATGAAGGCCGTTGCTGAATGGTTGAGGAACAGCCGACTGAAGCTGAACTCGGACAAGACGGAGGTCCTCAACCTCAAATCCAACTCTTCCGCCTCGGAGGACTCCTGGTGGCCGACCGCACTGGGGACCGCTCCAGCACCCATCGACCAGGCACGGAACTTAGGGGTCATGCTCGACTCCACCCTCTCCATGACTAAACAGGTCAACGCCATCTCCTCCACCTGCTTCAACACCCTCTGCATGCTCTGTAGGTTCTACAAGTGGATCCACACTGAAACGAGAAGAACAGTCACCCAGGCCCTTGTCAGCAGCAGGTTGGACTATGGAAATGGCCTCTACGCAGGAGCCTCTGCCAAACTCCTGAGACGGCTCCAACGCATCTAGAACGCCTCTGCACGCCTGTTCCGTGACATCCCTCACCGCAGCCACATCACACCCCACCTGAGAGACCTATACTGGTTCCCGGTCAACAAGAGGATAACCTTCAAGCTCCTCACCCACGGACACAAGGCTCTCCACAACACCGAACCAATGTACCTTAACAGACGACTCAGCTTCTACACCCCCACCCGCCAGCTCCACTCAGCTGATCTCGCCCTCGCTACAGTCCCCTGCTTCTGAAGAGCGACCTCAGGCGGCAGATCGTTCTCCCACCTCGCCGCCAAGACCTAGAACACCCTCCACATCCACCTACGGCAGACCCAAGACCTGCTGACCTTCAGAAAACTCCTCAAGACTTGGCTTTTTGAGCAGTAGCAGCATTCCCCACCCCAGCGCCTGGAGACCCTCACGGGTGAGTAGTGCGCTTTACAAATGATATGATTGATTGATTGATTGATTGTAATTATTGAATAGGTTGTTGTAACTGGTATTTGTATCTCGATTGTTTTGAACATTTTTGTTTCTATTTTTTTTAAAGGTTATATTACGGTTAGAGTAGGTCTGACACTCTTTCACAAGGATGATGTCAT
This sequence comes from Lissotriton vulgaris, assembly GCF_964263255.1. NCBI lineage: Eukaryota > Metazoa > Chordata > Amphibia > Caudata > Salamandridae > Lissotriton > Lissotriton vulgaris. The sequence goes on along the minus strand of NW_028254228.1, from coordinate 2,989 downwards.
CAGTGATGTAATCAGTGATGTCATTTGAGATGTCATCAGTGATGTCATGAGTGATGTCACTGAACATGTCATGAGTGATGTAATATGTGACGTCATCAGCAGTGCATTGCGGCCGCGTGAGTTATAGTTAGCTGAACTAACTATAACGGGGGAATTTCAATGGTTTTGTATGAGTGAAATGTCCAGCTAACTATAACATGTGTGAAACCTATGGTTTTTTCAGTGAATTTCTAAGGTTTTTTAAATGCTAATTCCTAAATATAACGTGCCTGAAACCTATGGTTTTTTCTGTGAATTTGCAAAGTTTTTTGAATGCTAATTCCTAACTATAACATGTGTAAAACCTATAGTTTTTTCAGTGAATTTCAAAGGTTTTGCAAATGATAGTTATTAAATGTATTAATTATTATATTTATTTCTTTTTATACTAATTTCTTACATTTTTAATAGAAATATTTATATATTTATTTTATATTTTAAATTATATTTCATATTCTTAATGTAAAATAATACCAAAGGTAAATTGATTTTTTTTAATTTTATTAATTATTTTTTTCCCAATATTTTAAAATTGAATTCTATATAATTCCTTTATCATTTTTTTTTGGTAATTGTACCGTACGCGCAGGCTAACGGAAGAACACCAAATTTGGCAGAGCGGTAGAGTTCGATTTGCAGATTGTGCTTTCTGTCAAATGGTGTAAAACCGTTCAGTAGTTCATGAGGAAACCCCTATAGATAATGCATGTAGTCTTCTATACACCTGCAACTTTGTCTTTTATACCTTCAATTCCCCAATCAGTATCCTTACACTTCCAGTAAACACTATCACACTTCTGTTTCAGTATTGTAGTGACCATACAGCACTATGTGCTTATCTATTCACTATTCTAAAAGAAGTCATTCACTACATTAAAACACTAATCAGTAGTTGTACAATAAGTGGTACATCCCCAGAGATATGACAGTTATTGTGTACTGTGATATCACCTCCTTCTGGCGCAGGACTTTATATTGATGAGCATTCCACACACCATAGCACATCTTTTGCACTACCAGTGCATCACAAAAGTGACGCAACAGCTGTGTTAAAAGAGGCACAAGGGATTTGTAAATCCACCCGTAACACATAAAAAATCCATCCAGGCAGTTTCACCAGCAGTGCAAATTAAAGCATAGACTTGTAACATATTTATGTGCATATGTTACATTCAAGTGCTTCGGAGGTACTACAGTATACTATAGGTAAACTGCTTATAGATTTATGCTATAGCAGTTCTGCACTACCACATTCACCATACACTAGTAATGTATTCATTCATTCATTTATGAACTACACATTCATTCTGAGAAACTTTTATACAGTAACATAGAAATATAGTTCTTTCTTTGACCAGTGAAGGTAGTTCTAAAAAGAACTGTTTTTTTTGTTTTCTATTTTTTTTTTGTGTTTTTTTCTCAACAAGTTTTTTTAAAACCCCAAAAAAAAGAACTGGAACCCAAAAAGTGTCCAACAGGAACAAAAGACTGAAGAAAAAAATAATAATGTTGATGACAGCGATGCTCCTGCTTCCTGCATTTTATCAGGTCAATAGACTGTTCCCCATAACACAAAAGTTTATCCCAATAAATGCATAGAATTTTAACTTCACTAAAATCAGGATCAATTTGTGGGTGTGGGAGAGAAAGGGTCAAGGTGCATCACTTAAACGTTTTTAGAAACTGTTATCTCTGTTAAGGTAAACAGTAATGATCACATCAACTATTTCTTGTATTCTTGAAGTTTCTTTATTCAATTCAGTTGAAAAGCTATACACAGGGTCTAAAGCCGACGCGTTTCGTCCTCAAGGGACTTCTTCAGGGCAAGATAGTAGCTAATGGTGATGTCCCTGGGTCTTCTCCCGTTGTAGAGGGGTATATGTTTGTCCGCGATGTTGCACTATAGTACCTATAGCATCAAGTTTTATAGACACCTATCCATTTTAATTCTGTTCCAGAAGATCAGTTTCTCAGAGTGACAGTAGAGGTCTATTCGGATTTGATTAGAACCAAATTACGCCAGTGGTATGGTATGTTTCAGTATTGTACATTCAAGCCACATCCCAATAAGGATAATGTTCAATAGCTGTGAACCAGGGTAGAAGGGTGGGGGGGAGCTCCGTCTGTTGTCAAAACTATTGATGTTGACCTCTTGTTAGACGGACGTCCCTTCAATGGTGTCCACTCCAATGTCTAGTGTCTTGAAAGAATTAGGGTATCTTCTAGGGCTTTTTCTACTTATTTCATCTTTTTAGTAGAAGAATGGATAGTAGTTCTGTTGCGGAGAAACTCTTAATAAAGTGAGCTGCAGCATCCCCTGGTTCATCCGTGGCTCGGTGAGAGAGGGGGTGAAAAGCGTCACCCTCCGTCAAGTTCCCGCACCTTTTCATCAATTTGTGGGTGTGGACTGTTTGCTGTAAATACTGCTGCAGCAGTTGAAGTGCTTGGTGCAGTCGCAGATGGGTTGTCCTGCAACCTCCGTCTTGCAGCTCAAACAAAGTTGTTGGGGTGCAAGTTCTTCACGTGTCACACCATATTTGCTGCGCCAAAGGAGTATTTTTTAGATGGATCACCCCTTAAAAGAGTTGTTTGGCAAATTTTACAGGTTACTTTTGGAGAATTACCCTTTTTTGCCTAAACAATCGCAATGGACCGCACACCGCTAGCCCCTCCTCAGGATCTCCCCTCAGGACTCTGGTACATGGAGTTCTTGAGTGGTTCACCCCAGTGGGTGCAAGTAGGTACTTGTTGGACTGATGATCTCTAGACCTGATACATGTCCCGGGTTTTAGGATATCGCCCGAGACATAGTTTGGGTTTCGGGATAACTTCCCTCATCAGTAGAGAAAATAGTTAGGGGGGGAAGAGAAGGCCGCCAAGCAATCGTCTGTGTCTGGGGATCCATGCTCTGTTGTAAAATGCGGCTATTCAGGAGGTTTCTCTTCCTGAG
>NW_028254227.1:0-17837 GCF_964263255.1 Lissotriton vulgaris | reverse complement strand
CATTTTGAGTGCAGCTACATGCACTTGCCATGTGCTGGCAGGCAAGTGGGCCATTTTGAATGCAGGCTTTGTTGTTAGGCCTCCAACCATTTTGCCTACTTTTCAACCTTTATTTATGCCAGGGGTAGTGAGTCTTGCATGGGCCTAGTATTTCTGTGGGTTGTCTTGAATTTAAACATCATGGAGGCCATAGATGAATTGGGATTGTGCTGATTTTTCTGTGTTTTTTCGATTTTTTTTTTTGTACAATTTTGTGTTTTTCGATTTTTGACCTGTTGTTGGGGCCTTGACCAGGGGTAGTGAGTGGTGCATGGGGCCTAGTCTTTCTGTGGGCTGTCTTGAATTTAAACATCATGGATGGAATGGGATTGTGCTGATTTTGCAGTGTTTTCGATTTTTGGGGGGTGTTCATGGGGAGGGACATGCCATGTGGCTGGTGGCCATTTTGAGTGCAGCTACAGGCACTGGCCATGTGCTGGCAGGCAAGTGGCCATTTTGATTGCAGGCTTTGTGTTAGGCCTCCAACCATTTTGCCTACTTTTCCACCTTTATTTATGCCAGGGGTAGTGAGTCTTGCATGGGCCTAGTATTTCTGTGGGTTGTCTTGAATTTAAACATCATGGAGGCCATAGATGAATTGGATTGTGCTGATTTTTCTGTGTTTTTCGATTTTTTTTTGTGTAAAATTTTGTGTTTTTCGATTTTTGACCTGTTGTTGGGGCCTTGACCAGGGGTAGTGAGTGGTGCATGGGGCCTAGTCCTTTCTGTGGGCTGTCTTGAATTTAAACATCATGGATGGAATGGGATTGTGCTGATTTTGCAGTGTTTTTCGATTTTTGGGGGTGTTCATGGGGAGGGACATGCCATGTGGCTGGTGGCCATTTTGAGTGCAGCTACAGGCACTGGCCATGTGCTGGCAGGCAAGTGGCCATTTTGAATGCAGGCTTTGTTGTTAGGCCTCCAACCATTTTGCCTACTTTTCAACCTTTATTTATGCCAGGGGTAGTGAGTCTTGCATGGGCCTAGTATTTCTGTGGGTTGTCTTGAATTTAAACATCATGGAGGCCATAGATGAATTGGGATTGTGCTGATTTTTCTGTGTTTTTTCGATTTTTTTTTGTGTAAAATTTTGTGTTTTTCGATTTTTGACCTGTTGTTGGGGCCTTGACCAGGGGTAGTGAGTGGTGCATGGGGCCTAGTCTTTCTGTGGGCTGTCTTGAATTTAAACATCATGGATGGAATGGGATTGTGCTGATTTTGCAGTGTTTTTCGATTTTTGGGGGTGTTCATGGGGAGGGACATGCCATGTGGCTGGTGGCCATTTTGAGTGCAGCTACAGGCACTGGCCATGTGCTGGCAGGCAAGTGGCCATTTTGAATGCAGGCTTTGTTGTTAGGCCTCCAACCATTTTGCCTACTTTTCAACCTTTATTTATGCCAGGGGTAGTGAGTCTTGCATGGGCCTAGTATTTCTGTGGGTTGTCTTGAATTTAATACATCATGGAGGCCATAGATGAATTGGGATTGTGCTGATTTTTCTGTGTTTTTCGAATTTTTTTTTTGTACAATTTTGTGTTTTTCGATTTTTGACCTGTTGTTGGGGCCTTTTCACCAGGGGTATTTGAGTCTAGCATGGGCCTAGTCTTTCTGTGGCTGTCTTGAATTTAAACATCATGGAGGCCATGGATGGAATAGGATTGTGCTGATTTAGCAGTGTTTTTCGATTTTTTGGGGGTGTTCATGGGGAGGGACATGCCATGTGGCTGGTGGCCATTTTGAGTGCAGCTACAGGCACTGGCCATGTGCTTGGCAGGCAAGTGGCCATTTTGAATGCAGGCTTTGTTGTTAGGCCTCCAACCTTTTTGCCTACTTTTCAACCTTTATTTATGCCCAGGGGTAGTGAGTCTTGCATGGGGCCTAGTCTTTCTGTGGGTTGTCTTGAATTTAAACATTATGGAGGGCATGGATGGATTGGGATTGTGCTGATTTTGCAGTGTTTTCGATTTTTTGTGCTCTATAACTGAACTGATGTTCCTCTGTCTTCCATTTTTTTTAGGTGCACAAGACTCAAGAGAACCACCAGTGCCAGAAGAAGTCCCTGCAGCGGTGTGTGTGTGCAGCATAACGTCACGCGACGTCACGTCTGGCCTCAGACAACTCTACAATTCGTGCAACTGCGGCCTGCTGTCTGACCTGCTCTGAAGAAGATGGCCCCGCCCCCAAAGAAAGTTCTCCGTAGCTCCTCTAGCAAGAAAGTTGCTAGTAAGGAGCAGAAGAAGCAAGTTACCAAGGAGGGCTGGTGTGTCACCCGCCACTTTTTTTGGGAGCAAAAGAAAAGTACGCCTGCAGCAGCAGGATCTGCTGGGGACCAACCTGAGAGCAGCACCCCTGCTCCATTGGGTTCAGTGCCTCCACCACCACGCCAACTTAAGTCAAAGCCCTTGAGTGCTTCAGAGGCAGTCAGTGTACTTCTCCAATCACCATCGACCAGTGATGTTGGCTCATCGCAAGAAAGTAGCAGCAATGTCCCTGAATCAACACAGGTTGTTGTAACTCATCTGACAAGTGTTGAACAACCACAGCCGCAACAACAACACCATGTGCAAGTACACGCCCAAGTACATGTGGAAGGAGAGGCAGCAAAAGGAGATGCGCAAGCAAAGGTGCATGGACGTTCACAAGTGCCCACAATAGTTGTTCCTCCCGAAGTAGGGGCACATTTGGAAATCGACAATGAAGCTGAGGTATCATTGGAAGCCACTCCTCCTGATGATCATTCATTGTCTTCCACATCCCTAGCAAGGAAAAGATCAAGGGGGGTGTCTACATCTTCTTCAAGCCCACCTCGTTCTGGTGCAAGTGATCTGTCTTGGGAACCACGACAACTGCGGTCTGACAGTGAGGCAGAGGCACACCATGATCTGCCACCGGTACCTAAGCGTAAAAGGAAGGTCGTCCAAAAACTCAAACCTATGGAGTGTGATGAGGCTCAACAAGAAGTGACAGATACTGCTGGTGATGAAGCCTCTCACGATGACGACGAGGCAGTCATCACAAAGGTCACTGCAGCCCCACCGGGCATGCAGCAAAGAGACATTTTGACCCTATCCCGAGAAGCTGCTGAGCGTGATGATGATGTCGGCGAGGAGGCAATGGAAATGGAATCATTAGATTTGGAGTTAAGTAGTACACCAAAACCTACCGCTTCCATATTTCTTCCTCGCAAGAAGGTACCCACCTCGTCCTCGACCTCAATTCGTGGTGGTGAAAGTGCAAAACGTACTGAAGTTCGGCAATCCACATCCTCCACTTCATCTGTCATTAGCAGCAGGACCACCACCACCAGTATCGACGCCTCCTCCGGCGGCGGCCCCCGAAGACATTTCAAGTCTCCAGTTTGGGACTTCTTTAGTGTTTGCCCAAAAAAGGCAAACGTAGCCATTTGTAGCCTTTGTAAGCTTCGATATAGTCGTGGTAAGCTTGGTTCTAACTATGGTACCGGAGGCCAGAGAGGTCATCTTGAGAGAAGGCACCCTCTCGAATGGTTTCCGCACCTAGAGGCGGTCAAGAAAGCCGGAATTGCACGTAATGAAAACGTTGATTTGTCATCTGCTGATGACGAGGAGGTAGAAGAAGACGATCCAAACACTTCACTTACACCCAGTTCCCATGTCAGCAGCACACCCCATGGGAGCCACACTAAGAGTGTGGGAGAGAGTGAGACATCAATGCGGAAAAGTTCATCAGCGAGCGTAACTGGGTCGAAGAGATCATCATCCCGTAAATCATTGGTCCAGGGCAACATTAAAAAGATGTTGTTTACAGAAGCGCAATATGAACGCAACCACCCAATGACCCGTCTGTATAACACTAAGCTGGCTAAAATGCTAGCTCTGGACCTTCTCCCTTTTTCTTTTGTCGAAGGGGTTGGTTTTCTAGAATTAGTGGCAGTGCTCTGCCCTAAATGGAAGGTTCCTAGCCGGTTCTATTTTGCCCGAGTTGCGGTTCCAGCACTACATGAAGATGTTCTGAAGGCGATTGGGGCAGCTTTGCAGAAGAGTGCTGTTCACACTATACATCTGACAACAGACATGTGGACCAGTGGCGCAGGCGCTGATTACATGTGCATCACTGCACACTGGGTCTCTTTTTCAGGGGCTAAAGCAAAGCTAAACTCAGGTGTTGACACTAACACTGTTTTTAAAGGTGCTCGGAAACATGCAACACTAGCCATGTTTGGTTTGGAGAAACGTCACACAGCAGAAAACATTTTGGATGTCTTTAACACAAAGGTCCTTAACTGTCTGTCCCCACTAAAACGCAAGGTTGGTTATGTTTCCACGGACAATGGCTCCAATATAGTTAAGGCCATGAGGGACGGTTACTATTTCAGAGTGCCGTGTTTGGCGCACTGTATAAACCTGGTTGTCCAAAAATTCTTGGGTAATAAAGACAGTGCAGCGTGCAGTGTATTGGAGAACTGCCGAAAAATTTGCAAGCATTTCAGGCATTCTTTTAAGGCCCGCAAGCAGCTGAGGAGCATGCTATATCAATGTCAAATGCCAGTGAAAGCACTCATCCAGGAGGTGGTAACACGTTGGAACTCAACCTTCTACATGCTTGAGCGTCTGTATGAGCAGTATACGCAACTCGATCAATATTTCTTGAAAGAGGGTATAGAGGAGCTGAGGATGGGTGGGCCGCAATGGAACATAGTTGAAAGCCTAACACGCATGCTTCGTCCTTTTGAGGTCTTCACGCGTGCAGTCAGCAAGGAGGACTCTAATTTGGGAAAAGCTATCCCATTGTTGTACATGCTGGAGGACCAACTGAAGGAGGTGTGTTCTGTGTTTCGAAAAGATGACAAAAAGAAAGGCTCTTCTTTGCTTCTGGCTGAGCAATTATTAGAGCTCCTACAAGGTGATGAACGTCTTCAAAAGATCCACTCAGAACAGCATTACATTTGTGCTACTATTCTGGATCCACGCTACAAAAAGGCGCTGGCAGGCAGAGCATTCTTTGCTTTTGCTGATGAAGATGTTACAAAGTACAAACGTTGGCTAGCCTTGTCAGCCAAGAAGTTTGAAACAGAACGGCTGGAAATTGAAGGAAATGGCAGTACATCAGCAGGCCATCCCCAGTCAAAACAATCCACTTCTGCACCTGTGGCTGTGGCACAAGTGACCTCTCAGCCGTTAAAGACACCGGCAACCGCATCATCTGCACGAAAGACAGCAGAAACATTGGAGGCTGAAGAGGATTGGCTAGCTCTGCGTGGGTTTGGTTCTCAAAAGGCCAGAGGCACAGCAAGAGCTACGCAAAGTGGAGGAACCTTGGAGGAGGACCTTGAGTCGATGGTGAAGGACTATCTGAATGACTCCACAGAGGTCTATGTTAATTCTGACCCATTGGCGTATTGGCATGGGAAAAAAGAATTGTGGCCACAGCTCACCAACCTGGCTTTAAACTACTTGTCTTGCCCACTCGCAAGTGTGTCTTCTGAACGGGTTTTCAGTGCGGCTGGTGGGATTGTAACTCCCAAACGGAGCCGCCTCTCGCCCAAAAATGTGGAGAGGTTAACAATGATCAAGATGAATCAGCACCTCATACCACCAGATATAAGAGTACGAGAGAGCGTGCCGGATGAAGAGGAGGTGGCCAGCACCATAGATGAGGGAATTTCTACTCTGTCAGGTGGCACTGACCTCACCCGGGCTGAATTCGCAGAGTATGATGACGAAGCCTTATTCTTATTCCTGGACCGTGATTCCGACTTCGAGCCCTGAAAATGAGACAACGAATCAATAACTTTCTTTTTCATCCTTATTCACTTTTATTCCTGTGTGTCTGTCTTTCTTTGTTGTGCACAGTTAATATAATTCAAACTTTAATCAGATTATCACAAAGACAAGCCCATCAGCAGAACTGTCTTCACTTGTTTGCTAATTTATTTGAAGGTGCCGCAGTCTGCATTCCTCAGGTTCACAAGTTCAGAAGAACATGCTCCTCTATCCTCCTCCTCCAGACTCCTATTTCCATCAAAGCAGAGGGCTGGTTTACGCCCAATGAAGAAAGACTCAGCACTTGTGGGGGTGTTGTTCTACCTCTTTGCAGGTGAGTTGACGGGTCTGGGGCCATTGCTGGGAAGCACTAAAAGTGGTTTGTGCCAAATCCGAGGCGGAAATTTTTTTGTGTTTTTGATGACTTGCTTGCCTTTGAGGTGCTCTTAGGGGGGGTTCCGTCTGTTTGTGGGTGAGTTTCATGGTCTGAGAGCATTGCTGGGACACTCTAATCTTGATTGCATTTGCTTTTCAGGAAATCCGTCGTGCCAACCCCGACTTATGGCCTAGCTACGCAGCGCGTTTGGACCGAAGGCCCAGAAATATTGCAAGTATGAGATTTTGCTTTTGGCCTGTTTGGGGGTGTTATGCTTCTTGGCGGGTGGGTTGCCGGGTCTTGGGGCATTCCTGGGAAGGTCTAATACCGGGTAGAAGTGGTTGGGACAAAATCCAGGCCGATTTTTTTTTGGGCTATTTCAGACATTTTGCTCTATGTAGCGTTTTCGGGGGCCTGTTTGGGGGGCTTGCTGGTGTTTGCGGGTGAGTTTCGTGGTCTGGGAGCACTGCTGGGACACTCTAATCTTGATTGCATTTGCTTTTCAGGAAATCCGTCGTGCCAACCCCGACTTATGGCCTAGCTACGCAGCGCGTTTGGACCGAAGGCCCAGAAATATTGCAAGTATGAGATTTTGCTTTTGGCCTGTTTGGGGGTGTTATGCTTCTTGGCGGGTGGGTTGCCGGGTCTTGGGGCATTCCTGGGAAGGTCTAATACCGGGTAGAAGTGGTTGGGACAAAATCCAGGCCGATTTTTTTTTGGGCTATTTCAGACATTTTGCTCTATGTAGCGTTTTCGGGGGCCTGTTTGGGGGGCTTGCTGGTGTTTGCGGGTGAGTTTCGTGGTCTGGGAGCACTGCTGGGACACTCTAATCTTGATTGCATTTGCTTTTCAGGAAATCCGTCGTGCCAACCCCGACTTATGGCCTAGCTACGCAGCGCGTTTGGACCGAAGGCCCAGAAATATTGCAAGTATGAGATTTTGCTTTTGGCCTGTTTGGGGGTGTTATGCTTCTTGGCGGGTGGGTTGCCGGGTCTTGGGGCATTCCTGGGAAGGTCTAATACCGGGTAGAAGTGGTTGGGACAAAATCCAGGCCGATTTTTTTTTGGGCTATTTCAGACATTTTGCTCTATGTAGCGTTTTTGGGGGCCTGTTTGGGGGGCTTGCTGGTGTTTGCGGGTGAGTTTCGTGGTCTGGGAGCACTGCTGGGACACTCTAATCTTGATTGCATTTGCTTTTCAGGAAATCCGTCGTGCCAACCCCGACTTATGGCCTAGCTACGCAGCGCGTTTGGACCGAAGGCCCAGAAATATTGCAAGTATGAGATTTTGCTTTTGGCCTGTTTGGGGGTGTTATGCTTCTTGGCGGGTGGGTTGCCGGGTCTTGGGGCATTCCTGGGAAGGTCTAATACCGGGTAGAAGTGGTTGGGACAAAATCCAGGCCGATTTTTTTTTGGGCTATTTCAGACATTTTGCTCTATGTAGCGTTTTCGGGGGCCTGTTTGGGGGGCTTGCTGGTGTTTGCGGGTGAGTTTCGTGGTCTGGGAGCACTGCTGGGACACTCTAATCTTGATTGCATTTGCTTTTCAGGAAATCCGTCGTGCCAACCCCGACTTATGGCCTAGCTACGCAGCGCGTTTGGACCGAAGGCCCAGAAATATTGCAAGTATGAGATTTTGCTTTTGGCCTGTTTGGGGGTGTTATGCTTCTTGGCGGGTGGGTTGCCGGGTCTTGGGGCATTCCTGGGAAGGTCTAATACCGGGTAGAAGTGGTTGGGACAAAATCCAGGCCGATTTTTTTTTGGGCTATTTCAGACATTTTGCTCTATGTAGCGTTTTCGGGGGCCTGTTTGGGGGGCTTGCTGGTGTTTGCGGGTGAGTTTCGTGGTCTGGGAGCACTGCTGGCTATATATACTTTACTTTGCAAGAGGTTTGAAGCAAATCCATGGTGGCTGAGGGGACTTAGGGCCTAGCTGCAGAGCGCGCGCGGAGTGATTTGGGAAATTTGTGAAAAAGTGACTAAGTCCCCATTTTTGTACTTTTGCTCTTTGGCTGTTTGGGGGTCTTCTACTCGTTTTCTCCTGGGTTGACGGCTCTGGGGCCATTGCTGGGAAGCTCTAATACCGGATAAAAGTGTTTTGGACCAAATCCCAGGCGGAATTTTTTTTGTGTTTTTGATGACTTGCTTGCCTTTGAGGTGCTCTTAGGGGGGGTTCCGTCTGTTTGCGGGTGAGTTTCGTGGTCTGGGAGCACTGCTGGGACACTCTAATCTTGATTGCATTTGCTTTTCAGGAAATCCGTCGTGCCAACCCCGACTTATGGCCTAGCTACGCAGCGCGTTTGGACCGAAGGCCCAGAAATATTGCAAGTATGAGATTTTTCTTTTGGCCTGTTTGGGGGTGTTATGCTTCTTGGCGGGTGGGTTGCCGGGTCTTGGGGCATTCCTGGGAAGGTCTAATACCGGGTAGAAGTGGTTGGGACAAAATCCGCGCGGAAAAGCCTTTAGTTTTGGCACTTTTTGTAACTTAGGGTTCGTTAGGGTTAGCCCTAGCACCAGGATTGCATGTGTATCGGGGTGTTCTAGATTTTTCAAACTGAGTTCTGGGGTCTTAGAGCACTCGTGAGAATGTGTAATTTTGGTTGCAAGTCATTTGAAGAAAATCCATGGTGGGAAAGGGGGGATTTGGCATAGTTAAAGAAAGCCTTTGCCACTATTCTTAACTTAGGGTTCGTTAGGGTTAGCAGTATTTCTATTGCATGTGTTTGAGTGGGGGGGATTTCGAGTCTTGGAGCGATGCTGGCTATGGCTACTTTTGCTTGGTTGCTTGCAAGTGGTTTGAATACAATCCACGGGGGGTAATGGGTAATTAGGGTACTTCGGCCTACTTTTACTTTCAAAGTAAGTTTTGTCTCCAGTTTTCTGCTAGGCCTCGTTTTTTGGGTGGGAGCACTGCTAGGAAGATCTATTTTTGTTCTAAAACACAGTTTACAGTACACCTAGCTTGAGGGGCAAGATCCGCTACATTAATTTGCCCATACTTACTTATCCTTCAAAAGGTGACTCAGAGTACGCACTTTCAAAAACATTGTACTGTCTGTCTACTAGGAAAAACAAATTGTGACTTTTTGCACTCCACAGCCTACATACCTTATATTTATTTATCAGTGGTGTTGTAATATTATATCACTTCCTGTTTTTCGTTGAATAATTACAGGCCGGGTTTCAGTCTCTGCAATGGGGAAAAAAGGATGGAGTCAGGCTTCACAGTAGCGAGCCACAATTCAGCATCAGGCAGGCAGTGGACAGGGTGTCTTCTGGTGACCAACATCGGTGGACGAAGCGTCGGCTGCAATGGAGGAGTGCCGCTAATAGGAGGATTTTTTTTCTGCGGGCAACTTACTTACCACTTCCAACAGGACCACTACAACCACACATAGATACAGTATCCCTTGCCTTTTTCTCTGACTGTGACTGCATTTCTTTGCTCTCTCTCGGCTTCTACATTGATCCCTTAACACATCACTTAGTCCACTCCACTATCTGCACCACACATAGTCATTTGTAAGTGCTCCTACGTAATTCGCAAGTCGCAGCACGCCCCAGGCCGTAGAGGACTGGGATGGCCCCAATGATGAAGCATGTCACCAAGGGGCAACCCTGGTGAGTGAGGGGACACCTAGAAAAAAAGCAATTTCTCCTTTTCTATCTACTATACCTTCTGTCAGGTTACGCAGCCCCTAAGCGCCTACCGTACTATGAAACTACATTTCCCATGAGTAGGCGGGAGACTTGCAGACTATTTAGTGAGACTATATGAGAGTACCCTTGTATGTTAGGACATCACTTCACTGATGCCTGTCTTGTCTTCTCTTACAGGTATCCTTTCCCTGCTGACCCTACCTTTACCCATCCCACATTTTTTATTTTAGTTTGTTATTTTTCTCCCTCGCCTAATGCCTCGAACACCCTGTGTTTACACTTCTGGGTGTTGGTGACATTTGGAGGTGGAACCATATTTGCATCGACTGGATCACGGGGAGTAAACGTGACACCTTCCAGACCAACCCCATTGAGTGTTGTTGTGAATGGATTTATAGTGACCAGCAAGGCTCTCGGGTATCTGGCTACAGAGACCTTATGTTGAATATAGTTATCAATAATTCCACACAGGCCCTGTACTGTCGCATTCTTTCTTTCCACAGTTGTCGATGATATATTCTTACTCTGCTTGACAAAGAACCATTGCTAATGTGAAAGAACTTCAACCGAATTAGTAGTTATACTTTACCATTTGTTAGGCTACAATGTGGCACTGCTCTACTGTACTTCTGTCACCTGCTATATTCTCAGTTGTACCGTTGAATTGCTCAGGAGGACAAACCAGATTTCATTTTCTTTTTTTTCATAGGCATGCAACTGCCACTGTGGCACACCACTACTACCACCGCTATGAGGAAATTTTATCCGACCAAGATTGCCAACGTTATTCGGTGTTTCCCGTGGAGCCAGCCCTGGGCCTAGCCCTACTTTCAAACACAAATTACAGGTAAGATAAGCGTTTGGTGGTTTGGGGGTATAATGGAGTATTAGTACGAGAGACGAGAGCCTGAAGGTAGTACTACTAAAGTCCTAGGACTCTTGGATTCACTTCACTTAGTCTGTGAGAGGCACTTAGTGTTGAAAACATTTGGGCATTTACACTTAAAGGAAGAAAATGGAACTAAACTTTCAGGAAAACAGTCAACGTTAAACCCCCACCCACCAGGCAAGCAGTAAAAAACAGGTATGCTCAGATAAAGTTTGAAAAAGTATATTTATATCCCTAACAAAATAATCTCCCGCAAGACCCTCCCTAACCCCAACGATTGTCCTTCAAAAGTCCCCAAAAACCCAACTCCCAATTCCCACCCCCCAAAAGTCTCTAAAAAAGGGGCAAGGGACACTAGGGGTGGATGCTGTTCACTTTTTGGGCCAGGGCATCATGCTCCTCGCGGAGCAAGGCGAGCTCCTGCTGAAGGCGGGACACCATCAGGGTGGTGCGGCGCAGGCGTGCCTTCACTGCCTTGCAGGTGCAAGGCCTGTGAGAAGCAGCTGTTGGCCTTGCTGCTCGGCGGTGGCGTTTGCCTTTGGCAGCCCGGCTCAGTCTCGGTGGACCACTGTGCTGGGTCACGGTGGCAGCCGGTGAGGCCACGGAGGACGACGTTGTCGTTGTTGTCGACCGCACACTTTCCACGTCCTCCAGGGCCACCAGCCGCCGATATTCCGCAACAGTGGCCTCGATTCTCCGTTGCCGGGCCGCTCTAGCCAGCTCCTTCCTCCTTGTTCGTTTGGAAGGAGAACCTATATGAAGAAAGAAAGACATAGTCTGTAACCAATGCTCTTTAAGATTAACTCAATCATTCAGCAGAAATGTGTGCTGCAGTACAACTAGCAACTTGCAAGCGCATTACATAACTATTGAGGCCAGTATCTATCTAACCTCACACTTCTTCATCCTTGCTCTAACATTAGTGGGAGTTTAAGGAACAAATTCTATGAGCACTGTGGACTTCCATTGGAGTCGACTATGAAAGTACACCAGTCTTATTCTTCTTCTTGTCTCTTGTTTTGGAAAATTGGTACGTTATTTTCTGCAAGCCGGCATAATGCCAGCGCGGTAAACTTGCACCCGAGAAAAAGAGACGCACGCCATGAGGAGTGACCTAGACTTGCGTTGCCGTTGCGTTACTGTACCCGTCCAGTACATGCAGGTGGTGAATCTCTTACTTTTCTATTACGGGTGGCACTGAGAATACTCTGTTACAACTCAAGGGCTACTGCTTAATTAATTTAACTTTCACCCTACAGTGGAAATGAGTACTAGAAATGGAAAATTGAAGAAGATAAATAATCTGATTATCTATCACTTCACATGGGATGTTTTTGCTTATATATGGGATGACTTTAGGTGCTTTGCTTTTTATTGAGTGACAGGCAGTGATACATCCACACATGAATGACTGAGTACTACTAAACTTATTAAGAGAGGTAGGGAGTGGCCACCATAATAACCGGATCTATGCAGTGCTTGCAATACAAACTACTGCTACTATTTATGGTAGTATTTGGACAAAATTAAAAGTTCTTTTCCTTGCCTTTCCTACACTGGAACGGACGTGCGGGTGCAGTGTTAGTGTTACATGCTCTTCAAAGTTACACTTACTTCATCCACTGACCGTCTACTCTCTCTAGATCATGGGTACTCACAAACTTTCTCTCAGGGGCTACATTTACAGTGTAGTTTGGGGCCGAGGGCCGCACTGGTGGGGGCGGAGTCAGAGGGGGCGGGGCTAAAGCAAAACGATAACTTGTGACCATGAGGTTGCACACAGGTCCCTGCAGCAGATGCCCTCATCCACTGAGCCACCAGACCCAGCATTTACATACATCTCTCTCCCTCCTGCTGTCCCTCCTGCCCTCCCTCCATCTCTCTCTCCCTCCTGCCCTCCCTCTCCCTCTGTCATCTCACTGTGTGTGTGTCTATCTGTGTCAGCCTTCAGCCCGGGTTGAGACCGCTTCCTCAACGCGCACACACAGACAACAACACCAAAGTACTTAACAGGTCTTTAAAAGACCATTAACATATTATTGAGGCTTTGTTTGTTTTAGCGCCCCTGCTTCTCCACCCTGACAATCACTGCTTGCCCGGCCCCACAGAGCAGAGGCTTAGTTCTATTTCACCTCTTTGTGGCCTTGCATCTCCACTCTGCTCTGTGGGGGCCGGGGGAGCAGTGATTGTCAGAGTGGAGATGCAGGGGCGCTAACAGGTGAAATACAAAAAAGCCTCTGCTCTGTGGGGGCCGGGGGAGCAGTGATTGTCTGCAAGGTCAGCGCACCGCCAACGAAGGCTTGCCGGGCCACCACCGGCCCGCGGGCCGTACTAGGAGTACCCCTGCTCTAGATACACATATGCTATCTAAGAGTCAGATAGTAGCATGATCCAGGTATATGGACACATACAGTTTCTGTGTCACCCACCCAGGCTGTTGTCCTTCCACCCATCATTGCTTCATCATTCACCCAGCCATGCATCTCATATTCTTGCCTTCCCAGCTAGTCTTCAATCTCAATAAGTAAGGAATATATAAGAGCTTACCTCTGGCCGCCACCACCACCGTCTCAACCTCTCACAGCTGCCGCCGCCGCCTCCTCCCCTGAAGCATCGCCCGATTCGCCCTCCGCCTCGGTGTCGAGCACCACCACCTCCACACTGGCCCCGCCACCAGATGTTCCACCTACAAAGTACATTTAAGAATGTTAGAATAAAGCAGTCACTAGTATTTGGTCTAGGAATGAAGACATGTGAAAACAATGTAATTTGTGACTGTCGTTAAAGTTTAAAAAAAAAATGTCCCTTTTTCCCAGGGAAGGTTGTCTTGCTGCACTTTTTGGCACAACTGATGAAGGCTGTTTTTTTAACACGCACCATTTTTCTCCACACAGACAGAAGATGGACTTCTAACAACAAGATCAAGTTGAAACCAGGTGAGAGCTCGGCTCGACCACAAGAAATGTCTTCAATTAATCGTCAGCACTAACCCACTTTTCCATTATCAGTTAAACGTTTAGTTTTATTATGACTTCATTTTAATAAATGTGTTTACTTTTAATAAAGCTTTTAAACTTAAATACAATCTGTGTTTTTTGGTCCAGACTAGAGTGACTGAGCGAAAGGTTTTGCAATTTTTGCAAGCATGAGTCCAGATAGAACACTTCAAAAGACATTATGGACAATCCCAGAGGACTGCACTAAGTTGATAGAGCTATTGCTGACTAGAATCATGGGAGTTTCGCCAACCGTGCAATCTTAGTTAGCTACACAGACAGACTAATAAGAATAATCTAGTAATACCACAGGGAGTCATAGTAGAGGCAGGATAAGAATTTAGATACAGTCTACAAGAAGAGCAAAGACAATTTTGAAAAAAGTCAAATGAGGAACGCTAGGAAAAATAGGTACTAGTCTAAAATGAAAACTTACTGGGGCCAGCAGAGGAGCCCTCGCCCTGCCCGATCCTGGCCCTGTTGATGAACAGCATCCGCCGCCTGCTGCTCCTGTGTCCTCCTCTCGCCCCTGGGGGGAGCTGACGTACAACATGAAAGAAAGAACAGAAAACATGGATGATTGTTGCTTGTCAATGTCAACCAAATCAAACATTTCAAAAGAACAATAACAAAATATTTCTGCGAAATTATATTGATTATGGTTACTTTTCATTTATATGCGGACCTGTGACTTCGAAAGTCACGTAACTCACTAAACAAAGTACTGAAACGTTCACCTAGGACTGGCAGGCAGCAGTCCGCAGGCAAGACGCAAAGTGACAGACAAACTCCATTGTGATTTTCAGTCAGATCAGTGACAACACTAACAGTTGCCTGCTACATTACCAGTCATTTAAATAGTCAAACTATCAATCCACCGCCACTATTTTTCTTATTGTCAGGGTTACAAAGGAAGGGGCAGATTTAAGCCCTTGCGGCTCTTTTGCGCCGTTCTTGCGTGACTTTTGTGACGCAGCAGCTAAACAAAAAAGGGCGCCATGGTGCGGCGTATAATATTATAACAACGTGACGCATTTGGGAGATGCATCCCGTTATAAAGCCCTGCGCCATCAGGGGGCGTTCCGGCGCAAGGGAGGGCATTCCTGCGCTGGAACACATCCTATAGTGGCTGAGGGAAATCTACAAAATATCAATCAGTCACCTTTAGGACAATGATGCGTCACACAAACCCTGCACCTGCTTGAAGCAGACGTACGGCTTGACCCAGCATTGGGGAGATAGGGTACCCCAGAGCATTGATGGAGCTGCGCCATCGTTGCGACGCAACTCCAGCAGTAAAGCTTCGGTGACGTTTTGGGCCCATTGGGCGCCGCCGCCGCATTGCAAATACGGCGCACCATGTTTGGTGGTGGTAGCGGGCCGCACAAATTAATGGCGCATCCCTGCTACTTTGCAGGGATGCGACGGTAATTGCAATTCTGCCCCTTAGGGCATACTTACTTACGCGTTCTGGCGCATCTCCAGAGATGCGCCAGATCAAATGCGTCGCAAAACTACCCTTGCGACACGGCAGATGTGCCTCATTTACAATGCGGCGCGCCCTGGCGCAAGGGTAGGCACTTGCGTGACGCATCTCGTCACGTAAGAGCGGCGCATCGCTGGAGTCACGTCGCCAACGCAATGCAACTCCAGTAATGCTCAGGGCCACCCAATACTTTACATGCTGTGTCAGTCCTTTCGCCTGCTTCGAGCAGACATAAGGAATTGAATTGACGTAGCAGCGGCGCAGAAGTGCCTGCGTTAAATCTTGTAGATTTCACGCAGGCAATTTTGCGAGGCGCACAGCCGCTGGACCGCCCACCCTGCGTACTAGGAACGCACCCATTGTGGTGCAGGCCCATGGCTTTATAACGTGACGCATCTCCCTAGATGCGTCATGCTGTAAATGACTTGCAGGGATGCGGCACGTTTACGCCGCTGTTGCGTCACGCAAGGCAACGTAAACGTGGCGCAAGGGGCTTGTAAATGTAATCTGCCCCCTAGTGTCTAGCATTACGCAGTTCTGTTAAGTACACTCATACATAATAGTTACTCAGGCCAATGAGACCACGAAATAGAAAACAAATAAGCATAGTAGCAACCCCACTGAGAAGGAGAGCAGTGCACCTGAAATGCACAGAAGATTTTGAAATATAATTTAACTACAATGTAATCGTCATCAGCGGCATTATTGGCTTGCTCCATGTAAAAAACAAATATTTGCAATACAACAACACAGAGCAGGAGAAAACATCATAGTAGTGAGTGATTAAATGCCAATGGCTACTACTACTCACCAAGGCCGGGGATCTCCAAGCCGAGCTGGTCCAGCAGGTCGCGCTCGCGGTCCAGGAGGTCCGTCCAGCGATGGGTGACCTGGCTGTAGGTGCGCTGGACCCCGTAGAGGTGGGATATGGCCCAGCACACCTTCTCCCACCGCTTCCGGCGCTCCCGCATGTTATAGCCGCCGGCCGCGATCCTGCCGCCTCCCGCGATGGTCCTGGGCAGGCGGCGCTGGACAAAGTACACCAGCGCGCCCACTTCCTCCGGGCTGAATATCTCCCGGCGCGTCACCTGCTCCCCCCTCGATCTCACGCCTGCTGTCCTGCCACTGGGTCCAGCACTACTCCCCGCCGCCGCTGCGGCCCTCAAGTGCCTGGGCAGCTTCACGGCGCCTGGCTTGACCATGGTCTGGGCAGGTAAGGTAGGAAGAAGTAGAAAATTAAGAAAGAATAGGATAGGGAAGAAGAAAAGAAAAGAGTTTACAAAAGTAGTTTAAAAGTAAAGAAAAATAGCAGAAAAGACAAAAATATACAGCTAGGAAAAGAGAGGGATAGATAAGAAGCAAAATCGTAAAAAAAAAACTGAAAACAAGCAAAGGATGGGAAAGATATCAAGAGGATTAAACACCATGCCCAGACACAGGAAATGAATGAAAAACAAGATGGCCGGCGCCCGTTTCCGAGCGCGAAAGTCAGTTCGCGCGAGATTTTCCTCGCGATCTCGTGCGAACCTCTAGATTTCCCGCGCGATCTCGTGCGAACCTCTACTCGCAATGCGCTTACTGCGCGAGATTATACATAGCGGGCGGAAACGGAAATACGTCACGCAAACAAAATGGCCGCGCCCGTACTCGACCTTGGGGTAAATTCGCGTGTTGCGCTGCAAGCGGCTCGCGAATACTGCAAAAAAACTCGCGAAACAACAAGCCGCAAAAAAATAAAATGCTCATTCGCACGAATTGGCGGCTTCCGCGGTCGGTTTCGCACGACGCCGCGCCCCGCGAATAGCGCGAAAAAAACCGCAAAACGATTTCAGCAAAAGCAAAAGCAATGAGCAGGTGCAAAAGGTCAACCTCATGATTTGTAACGATTCTTTGTATTGCTTCCTGAGGGGGCCCTCCAGAATTCGGTTGCCTGCTTGCAACTATTGTGTGACCCTGCTCTGACCTTAACTGTATGCCACAAAGGTCCTGATTTACAGCTAAAGGAGCAGACAAGCAGGTGCCAGGCTGGAACTTTAAATTCTTTCAGTGACACATTAATTAGCCCCTAATTCATTATTGTCAGTTGGGGCAGGGCAGGTGTTGTAACTAATTTTGCAACAATGAAAGCACTTAGCAAGTGCAAAAGATCACTAATCAGGGCGCACTAAGGAAGCAGGTGCCAGCTAAAAAAATATTCTGTGACACATTAATCAGCCCCAAATTAATTCAGGTCACTTGAGGCAGGGAAGGTGTGCTTTGCTTTGCCGAAAATAATGTACACTGGACAACCAGAGGGTGTGGTGATGAAACAGAGGGTGGCATGGGTGGGCCAGAGGGTGGCATGAGTAGTCAGAGAGTGGCAGTGGTGACAGAGAGTGGCAGTGATGAAGAAGAGTGTCCCAAACAGGCTGGACATGTAGAAACAACAAGTTCGCAAAACTTGCGACCCGACAGGTAAGTTCGCAAATTGCGAAATTGTAAAAACCCTCGCGAACTGGCAGAAACACGGGCGAACACAAAAAAAAAAAAAAATCCGCAAATTCGCGGGAATTCGCGGATTTTGCGGATTGCGAATCCGCAAATCCGCAAAATTCGCGAACGCGAGATCCGCAAAATTCGCCCATGCTTACATGGCGGTCATGGTGAAAGAAACAC